>NC_056741.1:1349667386-1349919886 GCF_019279795.1 Protopterus annectens | reverse complement strand
TTACACTTAGAAATTTTAACAGTGGCACATGTACTTTTTCTTACTATAATATATATATATATATATATATATATATATATATATATATATATATATATATATATATATATATATACATATATAGATAGATAGGTCTACTTCATAACATTGAAATTTCATAACGCTGAATTTCATAACATTGAGACCATAACATCTAAAATTCAAAACACTGAAAACTCAGAACATTGAAAGTGTGCTTCATAACATTGAAAACTACATTGCACAAGTAAATAAGATCCCCTCCAACTACAATAACACCTAACTAACAAACACACTTTCTACTATGTTTTTGCAAGGGGGCAAGTCCCCCTGCATCCCCCATGTGGGAAGCTCTACCCCCCACACACAGTCCCCGTAAATTAAATATACCAACGTCAAGATTGCACTACAGTGGAAAAAAGTTAATTTCCTAACCTCAGTGTATGGTGATTGTGATACAGTGAGGTTAAGACATTTTATTCCACTGTAGTGCGATCTTGGAGTTAGTACATTTAATTTACGAGGGGGGGGGTGCAGGGGACTTGCCTCCTGCAGAAACATAGTAGAAAGTGTTTGTTAGTTAGGTGTTGTTATAGGTGGAGAGGATGTTATTTACATATGCACTGTAGTTTTCAATGTTATGAAGCGCACTTTCAGTGTTCTGAGTTTTCAATGTTATGAAATTTCAATGTTATGAAGTAGACCAATATATATATATATATATATATATATATATATATATATATACACACACACACACAGAGCACACACACACATACATATATATATATATATATATATATATATATATATAGATAGATATATATATATATATATATACATACACACAGACATACACAAATATTTTTTTGGGGGTGGGTTTAGCTGAATAGGCAATAATTTATTTTAAACGTCTGACTTTGCACTTTGTTTATTTCTTCTTTAAATGAAAAGTATATTTGAATTTTTTTCTTAGCCTTCTGTTTTGACCAGCCTGTGACTACCATATCTTCTGCTTCAGTGTCCAGTTTATTTAAAGTTTCCCTCCAAGCAAATTCTCTTGCTACTCAAGAAAATATGAATAGCTCAGCATATCAATTGCTTGCAATTATTCTTCTATAGTTCGCAAACAAAATATTAAGTACTTAACCATAAAAATGTATCTGTAAGAAGGTCCATCTTCTGTAACTTTTAGGGCTGATATTGCAGGCATTAGGGCCATTCAACAATAAAATCATCCAAGGCTTCTAGGCATCCTCCCCCTTCCCATTATACCTTACAGCTGCCCCAACTTTTAGGGATGCCTCTAATTTTTCTAGGGCATTTGCTCTGTCCATACTAAAACTAGACAGTTTTCCCCTATCTACCTATCCACAGTTAACAATAAGTTGCCATTAGCTCCTCTCCTTGCTCACTGGGTCTACTGGATCCACCTTAGCATCCCCAACTTACATCCAGGTCCAGGGAGAAGATTGAGGACACTGGTACTGTGTAACACTGCTACAGGGAGTATGCCCTAATCCCCATCACCCTGCAGCATCCCTATGGGCTACATAATGGATGGCTTCAGCAGGTGCATGCTCAAATTTTTTCATGTAACCTCCTGATCAAGGAATATACCAGCTGTAGCAATTAGTTTGCCCAGTTCATAATGATGCTTTTGCAGTGAACCTAAGCGGCCTCCCTCCTCCTACAATGAGGATGAGAATCATCAAGGCTTCAAACTGAGGGACATTCTGGGATGCAGCCAACACTGAAGCAGCCTCTTTGGAATCCATCAGTCTAACCAGTTATATCAGAATAATTTCCTGAGAATTATCTGCACAGCACAGCAGTTAAGAACCAAGATCACTAGGCCCCTACCCAACATCGATGCCCATTTTTCTCAAAACTTGCATTTTATCTGTCTTTGGCCTAGCACTCTTGTGTGGGGTAATTTACTGCACTGTTATAACTTGTTGATACTTGTGAACCTCTGCTACCTCTGAAAAAAACAAAAAAACAAAAAAACAAAAAAAAATCTTGCTTTTTTCCCACTTTTCTGAGATTTAAAAAAGTTCAGTTACAGGCTTGCTGTTCTTGAACTGTTTGTAAGTTTCTGTGAGGCCATTTTTTGCTTGGGCTAAAGGGAAGTCTCTTTGTTGATCAGTGGCAGTGAAAAACATTGAGCAGCCTGTCTGCCCCTGTGGGAGTGGTTACTGACTTGAAAGTGTAGTTTTATTGGCCATTTTGGGTCAATTCCAAAACTCCTTCATCCTCCTCTCTTAAAACCCTCTTTTGCTCGGTTTTGCGCGTTTTTGTGCATAGCGCAACAGCGGGCAGCGCCGCCTAATTGGGTTTAAACTATTCCTGGCTCTGCTCTATCTCTCAATTTAAACACCATATTCTCATTCTAAGGCCCTTTACTGGTCCAATTAAGTAATCCTACAAGTTAGCACTATTAAACCATAAGCGCTACTTACTCTTATACTCTCTACGATTACCCTGTCCTCTATTGGTGCGTCTTAAATTCAGTTTACCTATATTACTCTAGCATGTCCAAAGGTCAGTCAATGGTTTCCTCTCCAGTCCAGCTGGTGAATCTGGGAATTTTGAGGCAATGTTACAACTGTCTCATGTACACGGACAACCCTCTCCTCCTCCAAACAGGTTCAAATATATGTGAGAGATGCAACTATTTAGCCAAACTGGAGGCTGAGCTCTCTCATCTCAAAACTGGTGTAACCAGTCAGGAGGAGAAGGTAACCTCACACAACACAATTCCAGTATCACATAGTCCCACCACATCAGTGAACCAAACACATAAATGCACAAAAACATACTCGGAGGCACTAAATAAAAATCTACCTAAGCAACAGAGACCTCCAAAGCAGGCATCCAAGCAAATGCTACCTCAAAACAAAACACGCACAACACATAGCCCACAAAGTCAGTGTGCCAAGCAGCCACAGCCCTTAAGGCTAAATAACACACCTGATACTCTTGTAATAGGTGACTCTATTGTCAGACACAATGACATCCCGCTTACCAGGCTGAATAAAGAGAAGGTCACGATGAGCTGCCTGTCGGGTGTTAGGATCCGCCACAACGCAAGCACTCAGGTCACTCCAAAGCAAATACAAATATGACTCGGTCATTGTACATGCTGGCGTGAATGACCTGAGACATACCTCCCTGGACTACATGAAAAGAGACATAGAGGAGCTCTCTGATCATGTAGCCCAGGCTGGTATGACCCTGACCTTGAGCAGCATCTTACCCTCACCTAGAATGATGCCACAGTACAAAGACAAAATGATCGATTTTAACAATTGGCTAAAATGTTGGTGTCATTCAAAGGGGATCCAGTGTCTGTCAGCCTGGGATGACATGCTCGACAAGCCACATTGCTTCGCTAGGGACGGCTTGCACCTGTCACCACTGGGCTTTTGGATATTGGCAAAGGCTCTTGCCACCCCCATAGTGCCTTTTTAGGCAAGGCTCAAAAGTCAAACCCACCCCCATAGACAGCACAAGGAACAAGAAACTAAGGGTAATGCTGCTAAACGCCAGAAGTCTTAACCTCAAGATGCACGCACTCAAGCTCTCCTCAGTATGGAGAACATCGATATTTGTGCAGTGACAGAAACCTGGTTCAAGGCTCCAGAGAGCACCCCAGCACTACCAGGCTATACCTCATATCATGCTTTTCGGCGCCAAAACCCGGACCGAACCACAAAAGAAGGGGAGTTTCCATATTTATCAAGGATATCCACACCTCCAGGTTAGTGGCATTGCACAAGTATCAGAGACCATCCATGTGCAACTAACAGTGGGCAAGACTGCTTTTCAGTTTATAGCATCCTACAGACCACCCTCTCAAAGTCAGGAATCCCACTCGGCTTTCCTGAAAACATTGGAGAACATGAAGATCTCTCCGAACACCATTATATTGGGTGACTTCAACTACCCAAACATTGACTGGGAGCACTACTCAAGCCCCAGCACCTTAGCCCAAAGGTTCCTGGAAATTATAAACTCAAATGCTATGGAACAACTAGTCACCACTCCCACAAGAGGGGACAACATACTAAACCTGATCATTACCAACATGGGGACTCTGTGCTCCACACCAGAAGTATATCCCTCATTGGTAAGATCAGACCATAAATTAATTTCACTGGATGTCCACATCCCGACCCCACCCCCAGCCCAGAAAACCACAGTGAAAAACTTCTCAAAAGCGAACTTCTCACTTCTCAAAACCGAAGTGGAATCCTTCAAGGCCCCAGGACCAGTAGAAACTACGGCCCAAACTGCAGAATCCTATATAAATGCATTCTATGGACAACTCCAGGAATGCATGGATCATGCTATCCCAAACAAAACCAAGACCCAATCATCCAAAGGCAGGCGTCCAGTCTGGTGGACCCCTGCCATAAATAAACTGTACAACAGAAGGAGGAAACTACTACATGATAGAGCAAAATCCCTAATAGGGAAGGCATCTCTGATCAGTACTAGCAAAAAATTACGATCCCTCATAAAATCCTCCAATGCCAGCTTCGAGAGAAAAATTGCACAGGACACCAAAGACAATCATAAGGCTTTTTTCAGTTATGTTAGAAACCTGGGATGCAACTCCCAGACTTGTTCTGAGTTGATTTTAAACGACAAAAAATACACTGAACCCACAGACATCGCCAATATCGTGGCAGACAGGTTCAGTGCAAACTTCTCCACCCCCTCCCCCAAAAGAGCAAGTATCTATCCCAGCAGAGGGCTGCCTCCCAAACATCTCTGATGCTCAGGTGAAGGCTGCCCTCTCCAAAGCAAAAAACACTGCTTCCATGGGACCAGATGGCATCCCAGGTTGCGTCCTACATGAACGCCAAGAGGAACTAATCCCTCAAATAAAACAGCTATACAATCTCAGCCTCACTACAGGATATGTGCCCACAGAATGGCGTACAGCAACAGTGGTCCCACTCCACAAAGGTGGAGCCTCTATGGACCCTGGAAACTATCGCCCCATAAGCCTGACTAGCTTAGTCTGCAAGGCTATGGATAGGATCATCATGGAGCTCATAAACAAAGACATTGGGGACCTACAGACACTAGATCCTACCCAGTTCGGCTTTGTCAAGGGCAGATCCTGCCTTTTGAACCTGGTTGACTTCTTCGAAACAGCCACCAAAGCCATAGATGAAGGGAAGGTAGTCCACACAGCCTATCTGGACCTTGCAAAGGCATTTGACACAATACCTCACTCGGGCATCATAGATAAGCTATCCAGCTTAAATATAAACCCCTATGTCACAAGATGGGTCGCAAACTGGCTCAAAGACAGAACCCACAGAGTGAGAGTTGCTGGAGCCATGTCAGACTCGAAACCGGTCACAAGTGGCGTCCCACAGGGTTCTGTCCTGGGACCACTCTTGTTTGGTATACACTTTTCCGAGGTACAGGCAAACGTGGGAGGACTATGGCTCACCAAGTTCACAGACGACTGCAAACTAGGCGCCATAATCAACTCTCCAGCTGACACAAACATCCTTCAAAAAGGTCTCACAGAGACAGATAACTGGTGCCAGCGCCATGGTTTAAAGCTAAATGCCAAAAAATGTATAGTCATACCCTTTGGCAAAAACAATGTGCCCACAAATTACCACATAGGCGGAAACCCATTAAGTACAGAGAAAGATATTAGGGACCTGGGGACCCAAGTTGATAGCAATCTCTCCTTTGAAAACCACATTGCCAAAGTGGTTAGAAAGACCTTCTACATAGCCCACCTCATCATGAAGGGTTTCACACATCTAGATCAAGACAGGTAATCGTGCCCTTTTATTCATCCCTCATCAGGCCCATCATAGAATACAATGCCCCTTTTGGGATGTACCTTACCCGACACCTGCAGCAATTAGAAAGACCCCAAAAGTATCTCACCAAGAGGATCAAGGGTCTCAAACAGATGCCATATGCTGCTCGGTTAAAAAAACTCCAGCTCTACTCAGTTGCATACCGCCTACTTCGAGGCGATCTATGCCTGACATACAAAGCTATGTCAAATCCAGAATTAATGGACATGCTCCACCTCAGTAAATCTAAATCCCTTAGAGCCACACGCTGAGGGACTTGAACCTCAGCACAGAAATAAATAGAACTTGCTGGAGGGACAGGTTCATAACCCAGAGGCTCCCTTCGCTCTGGAATAGAATTCCAGTTCATGTGAGGCAGAGCACCTCACTGAATCTCTTCAAGAAGAATCTCGATAGGTGGATGGGGGATCGTAGGTTTGTCCCAGGGATTACTCCCGTGTCACTATTAGAAAGAGGCACAGTAAACTAAACCTTAAAAAGGGCACAGTATACTCAAATCAAGGGGTGGCGTAAGCCATACAGAATCGGGCTAGGCTTATAATTGCCCCAGGGCAGATAGCCTAGTATGAACCTATGAACCTATGGTACTGATGCTGAAACAGGGCCTCAAGGTGTCAGGACTGATGTTGACCCTGGCATCAAGGAAGACTTCAACACTGGTGGCACAAACATAAATACTGTTGATGGCAAGAATGGCATTTAAGGGCGAGTGTAATGACAGATGTCAAACAGCTGACAGCTATGACATGGGGCCTCATTTCAGAAAAGGTCAGTATCAAGACCACCAATGCCGATGGACCAATCAACACTGATGGGAAAAGTCTCATCGACTTCAAAGTCAAATGCTACAGGCATGAAGCCAGCTCCAAAACTCCAACTCCCAGAGAAGAAACAGAAGAAGCAGCAGCAGACAAAGATGGTGGGACGGGACCTTCTCTAGTTGCCCTGGCAACACAGGAGGAAGGGAGGACACCCAACTTATTTGGCCCTTGACTAAGACCTTTGTCATCCCATCCTAGTCAAAGTGCACATAAGGGTTTCTAAGAGAACTAGCTAACCTAACTGACATGAAGAAGGAATCCTGAAATCTGGGTATCGAGAAAACTCCTGTGGTGAGAACCTACTCAGTCTCCTCCTTGGAATGAGCTCCAGAACCACCAAAAAGATCAAATTGCAAGTCCACAATGGAAGATGACTGTTCATCTGCACTGGCATCCTGCATCGCCCTGGTTAGAGAAGTCACTTTTCTCATCATTTTGGGAGAAGGGAACAGCCTAGTCTGTTTCTTAGGTGTCCCTCTCTCCTCTAACCTACAATTCTTTTTCTTTTTGGCCTCTGTGGAAAGAAGTTCCTTTAGGATGTTTTCCCATCTTTCCTAGAGGGTTCTTGATCCAAAGTTTTTACAAATATCATAGGGGACCTGTAAGTGTTGCACCCTCAGGAATATGACACAAAGGTTCTGTATGTTCCTGTGTAGTAGCCAGACTCAGAACACTTTCTAAATCCTAAAGCCTTATCCCCTTTTTCTTTCTCCATACTGTATTTCAGTACAGTATCACAGGCAATACTCAGGAAATGGTAAACAAAGTTGCAAATTCAGAAAACTGAAATGGAAAGGCTACACTCAATGATCAAGCAAACAAAGCAGTTTGCAAGTAATAGGGCAAAAATACCTAAGACATTGGTTGACTTAAGTGGGAATGGAAGAGATAATATAACAATAAAATTCCTGCATAAAAATATTGACAGTTGTAACTACTTAAACTGAAGGGAAAGTCCCAACACTACTTTTAAAATCAGAAAAGGGTATACTTATCAACCAAAAATACAGTGAAATTCATTCAAGGTTCAAGGACCATCAAGGAACAAGTCAGGGATCACTCAAGATGTTCACAGTCCTTCAGCAAATAAGATCTGCAAAGAATGCTGTATTATGGGAGTGAGGAATCTGAGCTTGGGAAAGTCTTTAACATGCCAAAAACAGGGCCACCTGCAGTAACCAGTCCTACCTTTGAAGTGGAAAGATTGGATCATGCAAGATGTTAAGATTTACCTCTCCAGCTTCAATTTACTCCACTTTCCAAATACATTTCTTGATATCAGTGTCTCAAAAACATGAATTGGTTATGACTGGAAACCTAATCACACTCTTCTGTTGTGAATGAGTACAGTTTCATTTTGATGTAAATGTTTATGGCATGCTTCATATAGTGCTGAGGCTAATTTTACAAAGATCAGTGTAATGTAAACCATGCCCCCTCATACACGTATACATAAACACACAACAACGTTTTACAGCTTTAAAGAAAAGGTGGATTTAGAATATGAAGTATATTATACACATTTTAGTGTTATTAAACTATACAAAGTGGTACAAAGATGTTCTGCAATAGATCATATCTGATGCCTGTGATTTATTTATTAAGCAATCTGACATGCCCCCCAAAAAACAAAGCTATGTACATACCAAACTGTTGGATCCTTTTCATCCAAATCTATCTGAAGCAGTTGGAATCCAGATACCAAGCTGCAGCTCAGATCTGATCCAGCCATTTGTCAGTGGCCAGGTGCTGCAAGCAAGGTCCTGCAAATTTTTCCAGAATTCCCCTATGAACTTTCACTTCAGATTGAGTTTGCTGTCTACAGACCACATATATTAAGAGACAGTAATAACCTAAAGACAGGAATGTCTCAATTTGATATAGGGAAGGAATGAAGACTGTCATGAAATGGACTTTGATGAAAGGGATCCAATATTATGGTAAATATATAAACTTCTGTATCCTATTTCATCAGACAGACAGATCCAGCAGTTGGAAAAGAATCCCAAAATTACCTTAGGTCTTGGGTGGAATCATTACAGGACACCTTTTAGAACAATAGAGCCAGTGGCAACTCTGGTTCTGGAAATGATGTCCAATTTGTGATGCTTAGAAAATGTGTATGGCATAAACCATGTACACAAATATCATTAATGGAGGAATTTCTGAAAAAGGATGTAGAAGTCATCATGGATCTTGTGGAATGGGAAGTTGGTTTTAAGCTTAGTATCTTGTCACTGGTAGTACAGAAAATGAGATACAATCTGACAGCCATCTGAAGAATGACTAGTAAATTTAGAGCCTAATCTATTGGGAGCAAAGGGTACGACTAACTGAGTGTACTTTGTAGATGTTTTGGTTCTGTGCAGATAGATGCTCACAGGCAGCTCAGATACTATCATAACAGAATTATTTGGAAACAACACAGGCAGGTTAATGGTCTGATTAACATTGTTTTTGGTAGCCACCCTGGGAATAAAGGGTGAGTTGGTTCTTAAGCTGATTCCATGTTTATGAAACCTCAAATATGGTGGAAAAACAGATTAAGTGTGCAGATCTGATATTCATCTAGCTGATTTCATAGCCACAAGAAACATTGCTTGCCAAGATTAATACTTCCAGGTCTGCAGAAGATGCTGGTTTGAACAGTGCCTTCGTAAGAACTTCCAAGACCAAATTGAGATCCCAGGATGGAGAAGGGTCCTTAATGGGGGAGGGGAGCAAAGGAGGAACACTCCTTTGATCCTGTAGTTTATGGAAGGCTAATGTGTTGTTTAGGAGATAGAGTGGAATTGGAAATGGCAACTAATTGCACTTTAATGGCAGAATAGCTCAAACTAGCTTTGAACAGAAAACTGCAAAACATTTGCAATGAAAAAGGAATATGGCTAATGGCTCAGACAGTGAAACCTATATTCCATTTACTTCTATAAATCTTCTGAGTAGCTGTTTGAGAAGTAGATTTCTTTGAAAAGGAAGAATGTTTGGCCATTTCAAAGACACACGCCTGGAGCATTTCTCCCAGGCCTCCACTGAAAATTGGCTTTGTTCCAAGCCAGACTTTCCCAGCAAACAAATGTTAAATAAATAAATAAAAGAAATACATAAATAAATTAGGGTAACTGGAGAAACCATGCTGTTAGCTTGAAATTGTGAAGATCAAGGTGAGGCTGGATGATCAATCCAGTCACAGATTTAAAAACCAAGGGTACTTCTTCAAGTCAGGTCTTAGCAGAGGAAACAAATTATGTCTGGGTCAGAATGGAGCAATAAGGATCACCTATAATTTGCAAATTGATACCTTCTGAAGAAACCTGGTTATCTGGGAAGAAGTAGAGTATACCAAGTGGGCCACTGGCAGACAAGAATGTCCATTGAGATTGCTCCCATGGGGGAAGTAGGGCAAAGTTCCTTCTGTACTTGGTGTTAGAGGGAGATGCAAACAAATTGCAGCAAGGCTGGTTCAAATGACTGAAAAATTCTTGAGCCACTGACTGGTTGAGGGACCTTTTTTCATGGGGCAACAGGATAGACCTGCTAACCCTGATAGCCAGCTGGACTTTCCTGGAATGTGCATTTCTACTAGAACGTGGAGTGAATTCAGAGCCCATTGCCACACTCTCATGGCCTCTCTGCAAAGAGGTTAAGATTTGGTCACCTCCCCTACCCCAGCTGCTGACGTACCAGATCACTGATGTAGTGTCTGACTGTACAGCTATCCCTCCTGGAGGCAAGAAATACTGAAACTTCTGCAACTCTAGGAAGACTGCCCTCATCTCCGGGAGCTTGATGTGAAGATCTGCCTCTGACCAACTCCAAGACCCTGGACCATCCCCCTTGAAATGATCCCCACCCCAGAGGAGAGGGTACAACTGCTGCTAGGCAAGTTAAAATAAACGATTTTCCTATGTGTAGAAAAGGTGATACCAGCCACCATTTTACGTAACTTCTGCATGACTGAGTCAAAGAAATCATGGCTGAAGGAGTGTCCAATAATTGCCATCATTGTGGGGATAGCATCCACTAAAAGGTATTTTGCAAAGCAGACAACTGTAATTACTGCTAACATAAGGCCCAGAACTCTTAAAATCAGTAGTGTAGAGGGGTTTTTGATGGTGACAGTGGACCAGTGTCAAACACCGAAGGGAGCACAGTCTTTCTGGAGTGACAGACACTAAATAGGAAAGTTGTGATCCGATGGCATTTGATGAAAGTAATTTGTTGTGATGGCTGAAGTTGTGATTTTTGGATAGTACAGAGATACCTAAAGACATGCAAAGCTGCAAAAAGTAGTCTCTGGCTGTTGTAGGTAGGAGCCAATTGTCCAGGTATGGGAAGACAGAGATCCTTATTAGTTGCAGATAAGCTGCAACTACTGCTATGCACATGATGAACACCCTGGGCTCTGCAGCAAGACTGAAGGGCAAGGCTCTGAACTGATAATGATAGGCCCCTTTTCAATCGTGCATGGACCTCCCGGATTCCTTTACAATTTTTATATGGAGGTAGACATCCTAGAGGTCTATAGAGCACATCAAGCTGTTTGCCATGAGACAGGTCAAAATCACTGACACTAACCTTTGTGAAAGGATTTTTTTCAAATAGGTTTAGACTGCTAAAATCTAGAACTGGCCCAAGATTCTTTTTGTTCTTTGGAACAAAAAAGAATCCTGAATAAATTCCTGACCCTCTCTAGTCTGAAGGGACCTCTAGGATGACTCTTTTTTTGGGGGACGATGGAATCTTTCTGAAGAACTGCTTACATTTAGTGGGGTAGAATAAGAAGTTATGTACTCACCATAACATTCCATCTGAGTAGGTAAACTTCATTTGTCAGCAACCTATGGGATTCGGATCCGACCTCGGATCCGAGCCGGCAGTTTTCAACAGCTTTAGATCAGAGCTCCAAGCTCCTCCCCCTACCCATAATCCCCTGCCAACCCTGACTGACCTCAGATCAAGTTTGCCCAAAGCAGATACTGCCCAAAGACTAATACTTTCAGATAAGTGGGTAACACCCATGGACCTGAGTATGAAACATTCATAAGTGAGGGGGCAGGAGGGAGGGACGGTTGCTGACAAATTAAGTTTACCTACTCAGATGGAACGTTATGGTGAGTACATAACTTCTTAATCTGAAGTAGTTAACTTCATTTGTGCAGCAACCTATGGGACAGAGCCCCCAGCTACCTGAACCTTGGGCGGCCTTCATGGAAGGATGCTTAGGAGCACTGCAGAGCCAAAGGATGCTCTCCCTCTGGAGATAATGTCCAATTTATAGTGATTGATAAAGGTATGAGATGAGGCCCAAGTGGCTGCTGAACAAATATCATCCAAGGAGACTCTAGCTCTAAAAGCTGCAGAAGTAGACATAGACCGAGTAGAGTGGGGCATGGACTCCCTGAGGTGCGGGCCTGCCAGAACTTTCGTATGCTAAAAGGATACATTGCGAAATCCATCTAGACAGCGTGACTTTAGACACAGATTTACCCAAGTTAAATTTGGCAAAGGAGACGAACAACTGGTCAGATTGCCTATGACCAGATGTCCTGTGGATGTAGAAGCGAAGTTGTCTATGCACATCCAGTGAGTGTAATTTATATTCCTCCTTGTTTTGGTAATTAGGGAGGAAGACTGGTAGGTTGATGGACTGGTTAATATTCGATTCAGAGGCAATCTTTGGAAGAAAGGAGGGATTGGTCCTGAGGTAAACTCTATCCTTGTGAAAGGTCAAATATGGGGGTTTTACACAGAGGGCCTGTAGTTCAGAGACCCTTCGAGCCGAGGTGATAGCAACAAAAAAGGCCGTTTTCTATGACAAGAATTTAAGATCTACTGAAGCTGCAGGCTCATACGGGGGAGCTGTTAAGGCCTGAAGCACCAGCGTTAAATCCCAAGGAGGGACTACATCCTTCACTGGGGGTCTGAGCAGAAAGGTGCCCTTCAAAAAGGTCTTAAACAATTTCATGGTGATCAAAGGGCCCAGTTCATTTCCCACGTGATAATGAGAGATAGCTGCTAGTTGAACCTTGACTGTGGAGGAGCTAGCCCCCTGATGAAACAGCTCTGACAGGAAGTCTAATACCGCTGGCAAAGGAGCTGTGAAAGGATCCAAATTTTGACGTTCCACCCAAATGGAGAAATGTTTCCATTTGCTACTATAGACCTTTCTAGTAGAAGGCTTGTGCGCTGCTACTAGAACAGTTTTAACTGGGGAAGAGATACCGGGAGTCCTAGCTACAAGTGGAACTGGAGCAGCCAAGCTGTGAGCTTGAGAGTGTCCAGATTTGGGAGTGGGAGATCTAGGGGGTGGGATATTAGATCCGGACGTGGATCCAGAATCCAAGGGGGATTCACCAGATGAGACCAAAGGTAAGGGAACCAGGGTTGATGAGGCCAGAATGGGGCAATGAGGATTATCCTGCTCCCCAACCGGCTGGCTTTCTGCAAAAACTTCAGCATCAGAGGAAGAGGAGGGTAAACATAAAGTAGACCGGGAGGCCAAGCATGCACCAGAGCGTCTCTCGGAGGTTCCCCGGAGGGGGAAATGAGAGCGAAGTAGTCATAACATTTTGTGTTCGAGGGAGAAGCAAAGAGATCGCAACAGGGTTGACCCCATTCGGTGAAAATCTGATTCGCTATCTTGGGATTCAGAGACCACTCGTGTGGTAACAGGATGGTGCAACTTAGTCTGTCCGCTAGGATGTTGGACCGCCCCGGAATGTGCGTTGCTATATGAAAGCGGTTAGAGATCGCCCATTCCCACACCCGCATGGCCTCTCGACAGAGTGGGTAGGACCTGGTTCCTCCTGTTTGTTGATGTACCAGACAACAGACATATTGTCTGACTGAATCGCAATAGTTCCTACAGGAGGAAGGTGCTGAAGTGCTTGCAACGCTAACAGCACTGCCCTCATCTCAAGGACACTGATATGCAGGGAGGTCTCCGTGGGGTCCCACGTGCCTTGGACTGTCCTGCCCGAACAATGCCCCCCCCAGCTGAGGCGGGAGGCGTCTGTGGTCACCGTGGCTAGGGGAGGGGCCATGGAAAAGGGGTGTCCTTCCTGGAGCTTCGGAGATTGGAGCCACCATAAGAGGGCCCTCTTGCAAGCCCTGCTGAGGGGAATGGGATGGCTCAGAGGAAAACGAAGGAAGGACCACTGGACCTGGAGGGTTCATTGCAAGACCCTCATGTTCAAACGCGCCATTGGCAAAAGGTTGATTGCCGCCGCCATCGAGCCTAGAGCCCTCAGGACCAATTCCGCCAGGGGAGCTGGAGAATGTAGAATGGCCCGCACATGTAACCTCAGGGTTCGTAGTCGGTCTGTGGTCAAGAAAGCTAGGAGCTTGTTTGTATCTAATCTTGCCCCTATGAAGTCTATAGTATGAGTCGGGGTAAGAGATGACTTCTCTGTGTTGATAGTGATCCCCAGCTGGAGAGCTAGACGAAGAAAGTAGTTTCTGGCTGCGCAGAGTAGATGCCCTGTCGGGGCGCTCAGGAGCCAGTCGTCCAGGTACGGGTAGACCTGGATTCCCTGAAGCCTCAGGTGGGCCGCAATCACTGCTAACACTTTGGTGAACACCCTGGGGGCTGTGGTGAGACCAAAGGGAAGGACCCTGAATTGGAAATGACTGGCTCCTAGCCGGAAGCAGAGGATTCATCAGAATGTCCATCAGAATGTGGTAGTATGCATCCTTGAGGTCTATAGAGCACATCCAGTCGTTCTCCCGCAAAAGGGGGAGAATGGATTGAAGAGAGACCATGCGGAACTTCTATTTGGTTACTGACAGGTTCAGGGAGGAGAGGACGAGGATAGGTCTTAAGTCCCCCATCTTTTTTGGCACCAAAAAGAACCTGGAGTAAAACCCCGAACCGCACTGGTCTGGGAGGACGTGTTAGATGGGTCTTTATTCCAGCAACTGTTGGATTTCTGTTGCTGCAGCCTCCCTCTGATTGGGTGGGACATCGGGGAGGTATCTGGGGCTGCGTGGGTAAAGAGAAAAGGGAATCAGATATCCTCTGGATATAATGCGAAGCACCCAGCGGTCTGTCGTGATGGACTCCCAAGCTGCTAGGTGCTTCAAGAAACGCCCCCCGACTGCCTCCCTCAGGGGTGCTGTGTGGGTTTGTCCGAGAAGGGTTCTCTGGATCCAAAGTTGCGCGGGCCCCCTCTGCCTCTAGGGCGGAGTCCACCCTGCTCTCCTCTGCCACGGAAGGGCTGGGAGTCCGGAGCAGGACGGGACTGTTGCGACTTCCGGAACCACATCTTCTTCTGTCCCTTTTGGTTCTTGGAGAAGGATCTCTGGGGAGCAGAGAAGCAGACTCCGATGGCAGACAACGTCTTCCCGTCCTTCTCGCTCTGGATCAAGGTATCGCAAACAGTTTTGCCAAAGAGGGCAGAACCATCGAAAGGGGCATTAGCAAAAGATGCCTTGAAGGGTTCCGCGAAATCACAGTGCTGGAGCCAGGCCTGATGCCTCATGACAAGGCCTGCTCCGCTGGCTCTAGCGGCTCCCTCCGTGGCATGGGATAGAAGCTGCATAGAGGTGTTTGATATGGATCGGAGAGTGGCCATCTGGGTGGAGTGCAAACGTTTGTCCTCTGCCGAGATGGACTCAGGGGGCGACGCAGCGTACTCTTTGATAAGGTCCCGCTGCAGCCGAAGCACATGTGCCATGTAGTTCAGCGACCTCACAGAGAAGGTAGCCAAACTAAAGACCCGCTTCCCTAAACGGTCCATCGACTGAGACTCCTTGCTCGGGGGATGAACCAAGGGGCTCTCCTGAGCTAGTTCCCTCTTGGTGGCAGCCGCCACCAACATGGCATCTACAGGGGGACCCTTACTCCAGTGGGACTTGTCAGAGGGTGGGCTAAGAATTTTGTCTAGGCGCTTGGGGACGGGCTCCACAGTGTCCGGCTCCTTCCACGTCCTGGTAGTAATCAAATCTACCAGGGGATTGGCCGGAGGGGACACCCAAGAGGTAGACGGGCCTGCTTCAAATGCCTCCAGGAACACAGATTCGTCTGAGGTAGGCTTTGGGACAGACCACCCCCCCCTTTATCCTGAGCATCTCCATGATGTCACCAAATGAGACATCTTTGGGGGGTGATCTTGGGAAGCCTTCCCCCTCCTCCAAATCCGTGTCCTCAGTCAAGGACTCAGGGGAGTCCAGGTGCCTCCTTTTGCACTTTCGCTTGTGAAGAACCTCCTCGGGGGGGCTGTCCAAGGAGGTCTCACCAGCCACATCTTGTTCCAAAGGAATGACCTGGGACGTCAGAGCAGGCTGTCCCTGGGGCCGGGTGATGAAAGTTGGGCCCAACTGAGAAGGAGTGCAGGGTGGAGCCGTGGCAAGGGTCGGGGGCCTGGATTCTCTCGACAGGACCCTCTCCACCACGTCGAATGCCGAGGGAGAGCTGCTCTCTCTGGGATACAAAAGCAAAGCCTCCCTCGGATCCGATGGACGGATCGGAGCCGGCACCGAAGCGATCGGATTTGACGGACCAGTATGCGCTGACCCGGACGGAGCCGAAGGCATACCGATACCGCCGGATCCGAAGCTCAGCCCTCGGCTCCGAGAGCTCGGATCCAAAGAAAATGGACCCGACAGACTCGAGGGAAGTGTCGGCTCCGAAGTACCCAAGACTATCGGCGCCGACACACCCCCGGCTCCAAGGCTGCCCGGCTCCAAAGACTCCGAGCATCATCCGGTCCAAATCTGCATCCATGAGACTTCGAGTAGATCTCGATGAGGCCACCGAGGCGGGATGGGAGTGTCGCCTCGATGACCTCGAAGGAGATCAGATCTCCTCCTCCTCAGGACCCGGTGAAAAGCATGGGGACCGGATCCGAGACGGAGGTAACCCAGAAGTCCTGGAGGGAGAAGACTGTTTAGCCAGGGGGGCCGAAGCGGAGGCCTTGGTCCACCACTTGTGGGTGCTTCTCCCTCCTTTTCTCCTTCCTGGCCTCTCTCTCCTCCGGGCCTAAGGCGGGAGGTTGAGTCCCGGCTGGGGGGAGGGAAGCAGGAGTGGCAGCTGCCGCAGCAGGAGCCGTAGGAGGACCGGAGGTAGAAGCCGAATCTGGGGTCAGAAGACCCGCCAGAATCAGCTTGGACCTCCGGCCTTAAGTGCCCTGGGGTTGAACACCGCACAGATGGAGCAACCAGAAGACAGGTGTTCAACCCCAAGGCACAACACACACCGAGTGTGTCCATCCGCCGGGGACAGCTTATGGCCACACTCGGTGCACTTAGAGAAGATCAATTTTGGGGCCTCAGCCATTTAAACTAAAAGAGAACACATACGTAGGCCCCAAACACATCCACAATCCTAACGGGACCACGAAGGAAGGGGGAGGTAAAAGACCAAAAAAAAAAATAAGTTAAACTAGTGAGGGTTTTTACAAAAAGGGACCTGAAAACACTCACACACAAAAAACAGAAGACAGAAGAGAAAAAAGGGTAATTTTTTTCTCACAAAATTCACGAAGGCTTGGAGCTGTAGATCAAGCTGCTGTTGGATAACCGCGGCAAACTAGATCTGAGGTCAGTCAGGGTTGGCAGGGGATTATGGGTAGGGGAGGAGCTTGGAGCTCGGATCTAAAGCTGTTGAAAACTGCCGGCTCGGATCCGAATCCCATAGGTTGCTGCACAAATGAAGTTAACTACTTCAGATCATTTGGTAATAGCAGCTTCTGAGAAGAAGGCTTTTGGATAAAGGGTATGGAACAGCTTCTGGCTATAATTTCTTGCACCATTTTTCCTGCTTGATGGTCATCCACACAGTGACAAGATATTCACCTCCTGACTGCCCCAGAGAAGGGCAGTCAGGCAAGCCTTTAGGGGTGCTGCTGTGGCCTTTCTTGAAAGGGTTTCTTCAACTGTGGTTGGTGTCCATTAAAGGGGCCACCTCTGTCATGGCCATCCCCTGTTGAGAGGGAAGTAAAATGGTTGATGTTGGGATTTGAAACTCTTTTTATTTCTATTAAAATGTCTTTGGGGGGTTTCAAACATGACCCTCATGGCAGATGGCGGTCTTTCTATCCACCTCATCAGCTTTCTTTTGACCACTAAACCAAAAAGTGTGAATTTATTAAATGGTGTATTGGTAAAGGACTCCTTAAAGTTCTTCTAAAAAAAATCATATAGGCACAGCCAGACATGACATCAAAGTGTTCTGCCAGTGCTGGACACTCTGGCCGCTCCATCAGCTGCATTATGGCAGAGATGCATGGACAGATTAGTGATATTGAACACGGTGTTCATGGAGGTTCACAGCTATTTTGTACACTCCTGAGTCATGGGTTGACCCCAAGTATCCATTGCATGTTTAGTTAGGACCCTTTAGAATCTAATCATGAGAGCCAAATGAATTTTAACACCCTCAAGGCAAACATGCCAGAAGCACAAAGGAACTTTCCTGCCCTGTCCTTTGCCCTGATTCTTTGGGGGATGGACATCAGACGAATCATCCATGAGTTCTTTCTTGGTGCTTACAGTAACAATTATTGAGTACACGAGAAGACCTTTGGATCAGAGCTGTTTACCCATAGGGGGACACAGTACTCTGTCAGTTTTTGTGGGATGGCTTCTGCTGTATCAGGCTCCTGCCAAGGCCCTCCCAGCAATCAAATCTATAAGTCAGTCTGTAGGAGGGACCACCAAAAGATAGAAGGGGCAGAGTCGTATGCTTCAAGGAGCACTTCCTGATCCTGAGAGGGTAGGCCAGATAGCCATGATCCCCTCAGCTTCATTAGTTCAAGGACTACACAGAATGCAATATCTTCTGAATGGGAAAGGTGGGAACCCTCTCTTTTATTCAACTCCAAGATGGAGGTGGCAGACTGCAAAGGGGAGTCTGGACATTCCCTTTTACAAAGTTTTCTTCCTGGGAGAGTGTGTGTGTGTGTGTGTGTGTGTGTGTGTGTGTGTGTGTGTGTGTGTGTGTGTGTGTGTGTGTGTGTGTGAGACAGCTGGAGTCCATGGAAGAGTCAGATCACACTGCCTGCAAATCCCCGTGAAAACCTTGATAAATGGGTTGAAGAGCTGATGAATAGCATCTACAGGGTGTAGCTGGCATTGATGGAAGTCCTGTTAACAGTCCAGGCAAGGAAGACACTATCATTTTCTCTACAGCCTCAAAGGTGGATTTGGAGACCATCTGTATTGATGGCCCACTCCTTGGAATAGACTCCTCCATGGCTGAGGTGGGTGGAGCTAAAGAATGAAACCCAGCTACCAAAGAACTGGGCAGCTTTAAGGCAGAGATTGGTACCACTGACTCAAATGACAATGACCATGACAATGAGAATGGTTTCAAGTGAGTAGCTCCCACAGACAGTGCAAAATACTATGTTGAGTGCTCGGGCCCAAGACACACTTAACATCGGCAGGAATGACACTGGGTGTGTCAGATGTGAAACTGTCAATACAGAAGTGGTGATAGCAGACTGTGCTGAAGAGACAACATCTATGTGAAACTGGCTCTGAAGCCACTGATACAGAAACATGCACTGAGGAAGGAGTTAGGACAGGTTATGGTGAGCCAACCTCATAAGCACTAGTAACACAGGGGGATGAGATGATATTCAATTTCAACTGCATCTTCAGAAAGGTCCTCATCATTGGTACCAATCAGTTTCAGATGTACTACTCAAGGAGAGCATCAACTTCAAGAAAGAAGTTGAGGGAGGCCTGGAAGGAATGCAATGAGACTGAGACAACTCTCTCTCATGATGAATGCCTACTAACAGACCTAAAAGGGGACTTGTCTCTAAAACCAGATATTTTGGTCTCGGTGCCGAGGAGGGGAGACTCTCTCCTTGGTACCTTAGGGGAAGAAGAAGAAACTTGGTCTCCATTTTTTTTTTTTTTTTTATATTTCCTTGCTTCCCTATCATTATTTATCTTTCTTCTTATCAGGCTTTCCTACTTGCCCAGCAGGTAAAAGACCTTTTAGAACAAGTTTAGTTCTCATACAGGCCAAGGATTCAGGACTGAAGCCCTTGCAAATATATTACTCTATATTGAGATGCTCTGAACCTAAACAGACTACGATCATCATATATGTCCTAATGTGTCCTGAACCACTCGAGTAACAGCAAGAAAATCACCAGTAATGCTAATAACTCTATGGATAGCCTTTCTATCAGAAGATTCAAAAAAGAAGAAAAACAACCTTACACCAAAGGTCTACCACCTAAGAACATCCAACGTGTAAAAAAAACAATGAAGGCAGAAATCACCAGGCTGAACTTCTTGCAACAATTTTATTAAAACAAATAAAATAAGTTAAAATAGAGTGCACAATGAGCGCTTTTGGGTACACAACCCTTCATCAGATCGATGCCTTCACTGCTTTTTTTTTCTATCAGAAGATTAACACACACACACACACATATATATATATATATATATATATATATATATATATATATATATATCTGTATGCATGCATCATTAACAAGTAATAACTTTAAGGTATATGGAAAAATTGGGTGCAAGGCAGCTGTCTTAGGGCCAAGAAGCTGAGACTAAAGGACAGTAGTAATTTCTAAATAATCATCTGCAAGATATTACAAGTACATTGTAGAATGTAGAGAAGCAACTAATCTAGAAATTACTGTGGAAAAAAGAGAAAATTTAACAAGCACTTAGATGAGGCTACAACTGAAATACTTACACTATGGTGGCAAACAAGCTCTGAAAGAAGGTGCACAGGGGATTATGGGAAAATTTGCAGGCACTTGATGCACTAGAGCATTGGTGAATAGCCAGATTGGATAAAAGAGTGGCTAAGTACCTGGATTTCAACTGTCAGTTTGTATAAGCTGATGAAACAGGATCCTAAGCAGAAGCAGGGAGAACACACACTTCATACAGTGAACAGAAATCTGGATCAAACCTCAGATTTTGAAGCTGTGACGTAGAGATCTTACCACTGAGCACATCTGGGATGGCAACTTCACATTTTGCAAATAATATGAAAGAGATGTCAGCATGGCACAGACAGAGAAGAGGTCCTGATGATGCCACTTACAACCCGGGATCAATTATCATCACAAGTATTGCAGCAAGCAACTAGCTGGGAAGAGAGAGAGAATGAGCAGCTGGAAAATGACACTTCCATCCTAGTGGGAGGTGGTAGTTCCAGCTCTGGATGAGAGCAGAGATTTTCACTTTATGCATAAAAATTGAGGCATGAGCCTGCCAAGGAATCCACTTCACTTTAGTTAAGCATAATGAATGTGAGGAAGCTCACACTCTTGTGCTGGCCTAACATAGCACTCAATGCACTGTGCTTTCTGGCCAAAATGGGGAGGATACAGCAAGACCACAAAATCTCCTAGTTCCCTTCTGGACAATGGCTGTAGTATTGGGCTCATGCTACACTTGTTCACTGCTCCTGGTCACTGGGAAATGGAAAAACAATGACACTTGATCACTGGGAGAGTAACAAGCCAAATTTACATTTAAAAATATAGAGAAAGTAATATGGAAAAGGAAATGATCTCAGACAGATGTCACATGTCTGGTGCAGTGTTCAGTAAACACAACAGCTTTAGCCGGAATAACATTTCATTTACAAAAGAAAAAAGATTATGTGCTCACCATAACGTTCCATCTGTGTTTTCTATCTTCATTCATCCTTGACAGATGGGTTCGGTTCCAATATCAGAACCGACTCGACTGTTGCTACAGTTCGCTCCATCCAAAAATCTCTTGAGCTTCACCTCTACCCAGAATCCCTCTCTCTCAATTACCTTGGAACGAGTTTGCAGAAAAGATATCGAAACATACAAATCATATATATATATATATATATATATATATATATATATATATATATATACACATAGATATATCCAAGGTAATCCAGGTGGAAGCCTTATCTACTGTGCTTGGACATGATAATAGTTCAAGTAAGTTTGATCCACTCCACCAAAAATCTTTGAGGTTGTGGATGGAGTAGGGGGGAGTCAAGGACGAATGAAGATTGACAACACAGATGGAATGTTATGGTGAGTGCAAACTTCTTTATCTGATGTTGTCGGTCTTCATTCCATCCTTGACAGATGGGACAAAGTCCTCAGCTACTTAAAATCTTGGGTGGAGTCATGCAAGGATATTCCTGAGCACCATCGAGCCAAAGGACGATCATCTCCTAGAGACTAGGTCCAATTTGTAATGAGTATTAAAGGTATGGGAAGTAGCCCAAGTAGCTGCTGCACATACGTCATCCACTGAAGCTCTGGATTGAAAGACAACTGATGTGGCTTTAGACATTGTAAAATGTGCTTTCACTGGTTTAGTCAAGGTTAAATTATTCTTATCATAAATGAATAAAATGCAGTCTTTCAGCCACTTAGAGAGAGTAATCTTGCTGACTGCCTTGCCCATCTTTGCACTGGAGAAAGCAACAAATAGTTGACTAGTTTGTCTTATATTTTTTGTTCTGTGAAGATAGAAAGTTGTCGTCTATGGATGTCTAATAAATGCGAGGGGTACTCTCCTCTGTTAGAATGGTTAGAGAAGAAGACTGGTAAATTAATCGTCTGGTTAATATTAGTCTCTGATACAACCTTGGGTAAAAAGGAGGGGTCTGTTCACAAAGATACCCTATCCTTGTGGAAAATAAGGGAAGGGGGTTCAGATGATAAGGCCTGGATCTCTGAAATTCTTCTGGCAGAGATAGTGACTACCAAATACAGTGTCTTCCAGGATAAAATCTTCAGGTCACAATCCACAGAGAGTTCGAAGGGAGAATGTATCACTGCCTGAAGAACTGGGTTGAAGTCCCAAGGAGGGGTCGGATCTCTGAATGGGGGCTTTAATAGGAGAGTGCCTCTTAGGAAAAATTTACAAAGTCTACAAGAGGCTAAAGAACATTCATCAGATATGAAAACTAGAGATAGCAGCTAACTGTATTTTGATGGTAGAAGGAGAAGCTCCAGTGTTAAACAGAGTGGCTAAAAAGTCTAGGGCATGTTCTATGGAAGCTGAAAAGGGATCTATTTGCTTTTCAAGGGCCAAAATGATAAATCTCTTCCACTTACTGGTGTATATCTTTCTAGTGGAAGGTTTGTGAGCTGATAAAAGAATGTGGCATACAGGGGAGGAAATATTTGATGCCTGGCAATTAATGGAACTGGAGGAACCATGCAGTCAACTTGAGGTTCAAAATGTCTGGGTGAACAAGATCATCTGAATGGGACAGAAGATCTGGCACTGGGTCTAGAATCAAGGGTTGCCGAGTTAGATAAGGCCAAAGAAAGAGGAACCAAACTTGTTGAGGCCAAAAAGGAGCAATGAGGATCACTGTGCTCTTCAACCAGAATGCTTTCTTTAAAAATTTGGGAATTAGAGGTACCAGGGGGCCAACTGTGGAGGATAGTGTCTCTCGCTGACTTTTCCGGAGGGGGGATTAGGGCAAAGTAGTTGCTGCATTTGTTGTTTAGGGGAGATGTGAACAGATTGTAGCAAGGCCAACCCCAAAAGGTGGAAAATTATTTTCGCCACTTTTAGATTGAGAGACCACTCGTGAGGCTGAAGGATGCATCTGCTCAGCTTGTCCGCAGTCACAGTGGAACTCCCCGGTATGTGCATTGCTATTAGAAAGCGGTTGGAAGAAGTTACCCACTGCCACACTTTGAGGGCTTCTTGACAAAGGGGATAAAACTTGGTACCTCCCTCTTTGTTGATGTACCAATTTGAGTTGCAATAGTCCCCTGAGGAAGGGCTGTCTGAATGGCCTGCAATGCAAGAAGCGCCACTCTTATTTCCAGGACACTGATGTGTAAGTTGGCCTCTATTGGGGACCAAGTGCCTTGGACCGTCTTACCCAGATAATGTCCCCCAACCCCATCTAAGAGGTGTCTGTGGTCACTATGGCCACTGCCTCTGGAAAAACAAAAGGACGACCTTCAAGAACTTGATCGGACTGCACCCACCACAGAAGATCCGTTTCTAAATGGTTGGTGATCAGGACTTGTTGTGACAACAGGTGATGAAGTGTGGACCACTAGGAGGCTAGCAGCCACAGCAGAATTCTCATGTGTAACCTGGCTAGTGGCACTAGAATTATAGAAGCTGCCATGGATCCTAGAGCTTGTAAGACTAAACGTGACTTTTCTAGATTTACCGTGATTCTCAGATGGGCAGAGATATTGAGGGTGTAGTCCCAGGCTGTTATCAACTGATGCTTGGTCAAAGTGGTTATGAGCCAGTCATCCAGATATGAAAATATATGGAATCATTGTAGTCTTAAGTGAGCTGCTACTACTGCCATGCATTTGGTGAACACAGTGGGGGCTGCGGTGAGTCCAAAGGGCAGTACTCTGAACTGGTAGTGACTGGCTCCCAGCCAGAAGCAGAGGAAATTTCTGAAGTGTTTGTCCATCTTTACATGGTAACACACATTCTGAAGGTCTATTGAGCACATCCAGTCATCTTCTTTTTCAGAAAGGGAAGAACAGACTGTACCATGACCATCTGGAACTTTGTTGAACTGATTTGTTCAGTATACCAAGATCCAAAATTGGTCTCTAGTCCTCTGTCTTTTTTGGCAATAAAAAAAATCTTGAGTAAGTTCCGGATCCTTCTTGGTCTGGTGGGACTTGTTGGAAGATTCTTTTGTCCATCAGTTTTTGGATGTCTTGTGCTTCTGAATCCCTCTGACTGGGTGGAACATCAGAGATTTTCTTCTAAACAGGGGGAGGTTGAGAAAAAGGAATGATATAGCCTCTGGATATGACCCTTTGCACCCAGGAATCTGTTATGTCTAGCCAGGCATTTAGGTGCAAAGATAAGTGTCCCCTGACTGCCACCAGAGGAAGACATTCACTCTTCCTTTCAGTAACATTGAAAGGTCTTGTCTGGAAAAAAATCTCTGAAGCCCTGGTTTTGTGGACCACCTCCGCCATGATGGAGGCATCTTCCATTTTGGTTCTCTCGTCTGCCCCTGGGGGAAGTCCCTCTACATGTGTCTTGGAAAGGCCCTTGGGATTTTTTGAACAACATTTTTCCACCAGTCCTCTGGTTCCTAGAAAATGACCTTGGGAGGGGTGGAAAAATGTACAACCACAGTAGAAAGGGTCTTACCATCTTTCTCACATCTGGATAAAGTTTCTTTGATTTTCAGACCAAACAAGGATGGTTCATCAAAAGGAACATTGGCGAAAAAAGACTTGAATGGTTCCGCAAAATCACAAAAGCGCATCCAGGCATGTTGCCTAATAGCTATGTCTCTACCCGCTGCTCTAGACGTCTCTTCAGCTGTATGTCCAATCAGCCTCATGGATGAATTGGACACAGACTCCAGGGTGGCTAACTGGGAAGTCACTTTCTCTTGGACTCCCTCAGCTGCAGCTCCTGCCAAGGTGTCTGATAATTCCTTGATCAGATCCCATTGGAGTCTTGTGAAATGTGCCAAAACGTTCAAGGACCCTATGGCAAAGGTCAAGCGTAGACCCACTTCCCAAATCTGTCCATAGCACGAGACTCCCTTTTTGGTGGATGGACAGAGGAATTCTCCTTAAGCAGGTCATTTTTATTGGCATCTGCTACGAAAATAGCATCAACTGCAAGACCCTTAGCCCAAAACTGTTTGTCTGTAGGTGTGGAAAGCATCTTGTCTGGTCTCTTCGGATGGGGTCAACTGAGTCAGGGGCCTTCCACGCCCACTGTGAAAACAAATAAATGAGCTCATCAGTGAGCAGAGTCACCCAAGAGGTAGATGGGTGGGTGCCAAATGCCTGCAGGTAAACAGACTCCTCAGAGGAAGGGTTTTGCGACTTCCAGCCACCCCTCTGCTTTAGAATTTTCAAGATGTCTCCAAAGGAGACATCTCCAGGGGGAAACCATGGGGACCCCTCTCCCTCAATGAAATCTGTGACTGATTCTGAAGGGGAATCCAAGTGCTTCCTCTTGCACTTCTTTTTGTGAGGGACCTCTTAGGGGGATAACCTAGGAAGGAACAGGATGACAGTACCTGTGGCTGTGACACTTGAGGCTTCAGCACCTGCTGTCCCAGTGGAGAGTCATGCGGAATGGTAGAGCTAGAAGGGGGAGCCTGTTTCAATGGGGTAGACCCCCAAGTGAATCTCCGCTAGAGAAAGGGCCCTCTGCATAGCCTCAAAGGCCAGTCCCCCTGAAGAGGGAAGGGAGCCCAGAACCGAGAAAGACTGCCTCGGGACTGGGGTCACTACCCACTCCGAAGAACCAACCCTCGAGACCGAAGCCGGAGCAGAACTAACTCAAGCCAAAGCTCAAAGGAGCAAGGGACAGCTCTGAAAAACCTGGAGTGGAGACCTGCTCTCAGGAGCTGACTGGGTAGCCTCAGCTCCGAGAGGTCTCCGTTTCAGAGATAACCGAAGAGCTCAGGGTAACTGCCAGCTCCACAGCAGTGAACTCTGGAGCCGACACAGTCAGTGCTGGGAGAACCAGAACAGAGGACTCTAAGGCCTCCAAGATGGTTCCAGGAGGAGTAGTCAATGGAGGGAAGGATGTTTCAGTACCAATACCAGAAGGCATCGGTACCAAAGATGGGGCCTGAATGCCCTCTAGCCCACAAAATCTTATGCACCAGCCTCTCTTGCATAAAGTTCTGAAAGGCTTTTGGTGGCAGACTGAAAAAGTCTGAGTTGGAGATATAGAAGCCAATTCTTGAATCAAGGCGTTTGACATGGAAGGACTTGAAATTGTAAATGGTGCTGAAACAGAAGTTGTCGGCACCAGAGTGACAGCAGCAGAGGCCTTCGGTTCCGAGGGAACCTTCGGAGTTGAGGTCTTCAACATTTTGGTATTCAGAACCAACGAGGAGATTGTAACAGATTGACTTCTCTCTTCAGCTTTGTCAACTGATGACGAAGATAAAGGAGAACAAATATCTGTATTTGCTTTGTCTGCAGTGGATAAGGCTTCTCCAAAGGTTGATGGCAGAAGTCCTTTTAAAATTAGCTTGTTGCTCCTCTCTACTAAAGCCTGTGGCTGAAGGCATGGCAGATACTACAACCTTCCTGTAAATGGAGGGGGCCAAGGCCATAAATGCATAAAGAATGAAAGTCTGAAATGGGAATTTTATGACCACACTTCTGGCACTTTTTGAAACCAGAAGGGGCCTTACCCCTGGCAGCCATGTCAGAGGGACAGAACAAGGAAAACCTTCACAGAAAGAAAGGTAAATCAATATATATATATATATATATATCTGTATATATATATATATATATATATATATATATATATCTGTATATATACACACACACACACACACACACACACACACACACATATATATAGATATATATATTTTTTATGTAACAAGGAAGAAGGAGATGACTATCAACGATGATAGTAAAAAAGTACACAGACATGTACGGGGAAGGGAAAGATTCCTGACAGAAAGAGAGAGAGAACTATCAACAATGACAGTTGGGGATTACATAATAATGTAAAGGAAAAAAGTATCAGTGATGATACAAAGATTACACAAAGTATAACGAGAGAGGTAGAGATGAAGAAAAAGAAATTTGAAAGAAAGACACAAAAATTTTACCTAATCCCACAAATGCTTGAGAGTATCAGCTAAATGTGACCATTTTAGAAAGTGGCAAACGAGATCTGAGTTAATTGAACGAGAGGGATTCTGAGTAGAGGTGAAACTCGAGAGTTTTTGGCTGGTGCGAGCTGTAGTAACAGTTGAGACTGCTCCTATATCGGAACCGAACCCATCTGTCAAGGATGGAATGAAGATTGACAACATCAGATTACAGCACTATCAATTACAGACATACAAATAGACAAAACAGTTAATTAAGAGTATATCTATGGCAGGCTGTGTGGCATGAAAGTATAACTATCACCAGCTGACATCTGTAAGTATTTTAAGCAGCAGTCTACCTGCCCACTGCTAAGAAATTTTAAGAATGAGCAAAGAATCAGATAAAAACAGGTAAAGCAATACAAATGCAATACCAAAATACGTACCATAGCATGAGAAAAGAAACGTGCAAAAGTGTCCCCCTGCGCGTAAGGAGCTGCCCGGCTCTCCGTGAATCAACCAAAAACCGGTTTGTGTTAGGATGCTACAATGCTGTTTGAGTAGTTTTTATTAAACTACTTTTTGCTTTAATACAGTCTACGTGCTGCTGGCTTATTTTTTCTTTATGAGAAAAGAAACACAGGACAAAACCAAATAAATAATGCATCATTCTCAGATAACCTACTTTAAGCCAGTACTTGTTTATTAGGGTGGGTAGGTGCTGGACTTATCCTGTGACTCAAAAGGCACCTGCAGGCAGGTATAAAACACACACACATATGCAGACCCATAAACAATTAGGAGAATCACAAATTTAAAAAAGTCATCTCTTAGGGATATGGGAAGAAGCTTAAGCACTTGGCAAAATCCAAAGGAGGACATACCGACTCCATAAAGAAGGCACCCCAGCTAAGAATTAAACTGCAGAATCAAGCATTGTGTGTAGCAGTATTAACTGCTGCAGCACAGTGCTGTCACATTATGACAATAAGCATTACATTATTAAAAATGCAGGTGAGGAGACTACATTTGTCTGTAAGAATACATTCCGTTACAAGAGTAGTCACTGCAATAGCAAGTTATAACACTGAAGTCATATCCAACTTGTCTTCATCTACATCAGAGTTTGTCAGCAGACTCATAACCCCCATGAAGGACTTAGCTGGGTCCCAAGGCAGTGATCCACAGAACTTTCACAGACACGCAACACCCATTCAGAGACACTGCTTTCAGTGTTTCATGACCTGCATGAGTACTGAAGAAATTTTTCAGTACTCATTTACTGTATATTGACTGAAGTACTTTAAAGAAAAATAAACTTCAAATAAGCACTTTTCTCTGTTCACAGCAGGTTACTTCCAGACTTTTAAAAGTGTTTATTTTAAAATTTATTTTCTTGGTTTTCACTTCTTAAAATGAGGAAAAGATAAAGTTGCTAAAGTCAACAAAAGTGAACTGTCAAAGGCGGGAGTAAAGGATGTCAAAATAAACAAATAGAAACCTTTTCATTTTGTCCTGAAGAAGACATTGCTTCTAGCAAATTTTCCAAATGCAGGATGCAGGACCAAGTGACTGCTTTTAATTACCAAACTTCTCACTGTCCTCAGTACTGCCAAAAGACAACACCTTAACACTATCTTCACTGGTACTTTGGCATTACTTGAGGCCATGTTGGCTCTAGAGATTTCAATTATGGAAGAACACAATGCTTTACCAATACTTCATCAGCCTAGGTCCACCTTTTCTGTTGATGAAATTCTGACCAAGATGAAGACATAGTAACGTGTATACAGTGAAAATGTTATTTACCCTTATACTGACACTGTCCCAAGAATGCAGCTCCAATAACCTGTTAACTGACTGGACTTTCCACAAATTTAAGTATTGTGCAATATGCTAAAAATCAATGCTAGTATTAGCATGCTACCCCACACACACACACACACACACAGCTACAGTTTATGTAGACCATGCAACACAAATAAAAGCAAGCAGAGGTTATAATGACAGGCAAAAAAGTAGGAGTAAAACAAGGAATATCATTATGAAGTCTTGCTGAGTGTGATACTTCAGAAGTTGATAATTCTGAGAAAGATAGGCAAATATATACAAGTTAAGACGATGCAGGAACACACAGATAAAAACATAAGAACTAGAACTGACATTTAGAAAATGGGCAGACAACTGAATGAAAAGCAAGGGATATCTGTGAAAATAAAGTAACAAGGTGTGGAGAATATGGTTCAGTAGTGTGAATGTGAGCCAGTCTTTGTGGCAGACAGGTAGTGATAAGAAGAAGGATAAGTGCCAAATAAGTTAAAAAAAAAAAAAAAAAGAGGTGTGGTAGCAAAAAAATACAGACTTAGGGTACTACATTTATTTTATCTCCTTATAGCAGCTGTCATTTATTAATGAGGCAAAAGTAACTTACCACATATTGCGTCAATATATTCATCCAGGCTACAATTTATATCAGCAGTTGGAAGACTGACCTGCAAGCAAAGGGACACAATACTTTACAATGGAAAGTTATTATAAAGTGCCATTAAAGAGTATGTACACCATTAAAACTGCAAACTAAATGAATATAAACTACACTAAACCCCTTTATATCTCATTCACACCTAGCATTTGTGGACAGTCACACCATTAGCAGAATAAATATATTCTTACATTCCACAGCATTTTCTGAAAATCAAGTTAAAAAGCAAAAGCCAAACAGAAGTAAATATATGGGGAACAGAAAAAAGTTATGTACTCACCATAACATGAGACTTGGATCCAACTTGGCCACTTCTAACAGATCACCAGATCCAAATCTCCTGAGCTCCTCCCTTTACTCATAATGTCCATCAATGTAACGTACCTCAGATCAAATCTGCTGCCCCTAGATATAAAGGAACAACCTATTACATAAATTAACAAAGGCAGAAAGGAAAAGAGAAGCTGGAGCTCAAACAAGACATAGAGGTCCCTGTAGAAATCTTAGAACTTTCCAGAAGCAAATGATGGGGGTAGGTAAGCAAGAAGTTGAGGAAGAATGAAAATGGACAACACAGATGGAACGTTATGGTGAGTACACAACTTTTTTATCTGATGTTGTCCATTTCATTCATTCTGCAACTGATGGGACAGAGTCTCCAGCTAATGGAACCTTGGATGGCTTTCACGGAAGCATATTCTGGAGTATTGGAGTGCCAAAGGCTGCTCTGCTCCCAGAAATCAAATCTAATTTGTAATGAGCAATGAAAGTGTGAGAATTAGTCCAAGTTGCAGTTACACAAATGCCATCTAAAGAAGACATTGACCAAAAGGATGAAGAGACTGCCATAGACCTTGTGGAATGAGCTCTAGGAGGCTTAAGCAAGGATATTTTTTTTTACCACAGACAAAGGAGATTCATTCAGTTAACCACTTGGCCAAAGTAACTCTGGAAATTAGTTTGCCCAATTTGTTAAGAGAGAAGGAAACAGACAACTGGTCAGTTTGCCTGAAGTCTTTAGTTCTATGAAGGTAAAAGCAAAGTTGTCTATGCACAACCAAAAGATGGACCATATACTCTCCTTTACTTGAAAAGTTTAGAAAGAAAACTGGTAGATTAATGACCTTAGGCAAGAAAGATGGGTTGGTAACAGGTAAGGAAGTTTAGAAGATAGGGCCTGGAGTTCAGATACTCGTTTAGCTGAAGTGATGTCGACTAGACAAATGGTTTTCAAAGACAAAAAGTTTAAGATTTACCTTGGTTGAAGGTTCAAATGGAGTCTGGGTTAAGGTCTGAAGCATAATAGTTATATGTCAAGGAAGAGTAGGATCCTTAAACAGAGCTCTAAGTAAAAAAGCTCCTATGAGAAAGGATTTACATAGTTTAGAAGAAGCTAAGGTAGTCATTTTTGCCCAGGTGGAAATTAGAAATCACAGTCAATTGAACTTTAATAGTTGAAAAAATAGTCCTGTCATTGAAAATTGAAGCTAAAAATTCAAGGATAGATGGCACAGGTGCTGAAAAAATGATCCAGGTACTTGCTAAGGGCCCAGAAAACACATTTCTTCATTTTACTTTTGAAAGTCCTTCTAGTAGAAGCTTTTTGAAAAGATAAGATATGACAGACCAGGGAGGAAAGCCTGGGCTGTCTAGCAATCAATGGGATTGGAGAAACCATGTGACCAGTTTGAGGCCTTTCATGTCCAGACGAGTCACACCTGTTGGGTGAGACAGAAGGTTGGGAGTGGGATCCAGTATTCATGGTGGATGCAGAAGGTGAGGCCAGAAGAAGGGGAACCAAATCTGACAAGGCCAGAAGGGTGCAATGAGGATAACTGTGCTCTTCAATTGGAATGCTTTTTGTAGAAATTTGGGAGTGACAGGTAACAGTGGGTAAGCACCACTTGTTAAGGGGAGACGCAAACAGATTGCAGTATGGCTGGCCCCACTGATGGCAAATCCTCTCTGCCACTTTGATATTTTAAGACCACATGTGAGGCAGCAGAATGGACAAGCTTAGTTTCTCCACAATCACGCTGGATTTCCCCAGAGTCCGTTGCTATCAGAAAGCGGCTGGAAGAGATCGCCCATTGAAACACACTCATTACTTCTCGACAAAGTGGATAAGATCCAATTCTTCCCTGTTTGTTGATGTTCCAGACCAGTGACATATTGTCCGACTGAATGAAAACTGTCCCAAATGGGAGAGCATCTTGAAGGGCCTGCAAAGCTACAAGAACTGCTCTCTTTTCCAGAACACTGATATGTGTGTCTTGGCCTCTTTGGGGAACCACATACCTTGGACTGTCCTTCCCAAGTTGTATCCAACCCCAAGTTGGGAGGCATCAGTGGTCACCATGGCTGTGGGCAGGAGAAAAACAAATGGACAACCTTCCAAGAGTTTCTTTGAATGAATCCTCCAAAGAAGGTACTTTTTGCATGGCTATGTGATGCTGACTGGAGCAGTTAAGGGATGTTGAAGAATGGACCATTGAGTCGGCAGTGTCCATTGAAGTATTTGCATATGAAAACCTGGGCTGGAGGAATGAGGGTGATAGCCACTGTCATGGATCCCAAAGCTTGTAAACTTAATCATGGTGGAAGAGAATTTTGTACTACTTTCCAGACCTGGGGTTTCAGTGTCTGAGTTTGAGTAGAGAGAAGACAGGTTATCTGACTAGCTGTGTCTAGACGAGCACTTCTGAACTCCAGTCTCTGGGTAGGCATGAGCTGTGATCTGTTGCAACTGATCATGATTCCTAGATGGACACACAAATGGAAAAAGTAGTTCTGATTGGGGCAGTTAGGAGCCAGTCATCTAGGTATGGAAATGCTTGGAATCCCAGCAGTCTCAAGTGAGCTGTCAAGTGAGCTGCTACCACTGCCATGCATTTGTTGAACACCCTGGGCTGTGGTGAGATCAAAGTGCAGTACCCTGAACTGGTAATGACTGGCTCCTAGCTGGAAGTGTAGACATCTTCTGGAGCACCTGTTCATTTTGATGTGATAGTACACATCTTGAAGATCTATTGAGCACATTGAATCATCTTTTTGCAGTAGTGGCAAAATGGAATGAACCATGACTATCCGAAACCTTGAATGTTGTACGAAATTATTTATTTTGCTACGATCCAGAATTGGTCTCAAATCCCCTATCTTTTTGGCATCAAGAAGAATCTTGAGTGGTTCCGGATACTCTCTGATCTCAGGAGTCCTCTGGATAATTCTTTTTTCTGGCAGCTTTTTTTTTTATTTCTAGAGCTGCTACCTCCCTCTGATTGGGTGGAACATTGGGGAGTCTTTTCACACTGGCTGGCGGGTTAGGGAAAATGGTGTAGTATAACTTCTGGATATGATTCTCTGCACCCAGGAATCTTTTGTTATAGATAGCCAGGCTCCCTGGTGCAGAGACAAATATTCCCAGACTGCCTCCAGAGAGAACAGTCAGGCCTCCCTTCAGGAACACTGGTAGGGCTTACCTGAGAAGAAATCCCTGAAGCCCTGGGTCTGCAGGCCACATTGGTCAAAAAACGGTGTCTTCCATTGGTGTTCCACCTTCATCTTCTGGAGAAGCAATCTTCACATGAGCCTTAACAATGATCCTGGGATTTGTGAAACCACATTTTTCTACCTCCTCGTTGATTTCTTGAGAAAGGTCTTTAAGGGGTTGAAAAATGTATGGCTATGGCAGACAGCATCTTTCTCATTTGCTCACATCTGCATAGGGTGTCTTTTACTTTGGGGCTGAACAAGGAAGATCCATCAAAAGGTTCACTGATGAAAGAAGACTTAAAGGGCACCATAAAATTAAATAATCACATCCAGGCATGTCTCTTAATGGCTATGCCTGAACCTGCTGCCTGTGAGGTACCTTGCTCTGCTGGGAGATAACCTCATGGATGCATTAGAAATAGAATGAAGGATGGTCAATTGCTAGGAGATTCTACTTCGATCCTTGGCAGACATGGACCCAGAATGACATTTGGAAAGCTCTTTGGTCAAATGTCTTTGTAACCTTGTAAAATGTGCCAGGTAATTCAGCGACCTGAGGGCAAAGCTCGCTGAAGCAAGTACACACTTACCAAATGTGTCCAAAGCTCTTGACCCTCTGTTAATGGAATGGACAGAAAAACCCTGTTCTGACAGTTCTTTCTTAATGGCTGCCATCACAACCATAGCATCAACTATCACTCCCTTGCTCCAGTGCGCCAGGTCCTTGTGAGGGGCTTGTCACGTCACTACAGTATCTGGCTCCTTCCATGCTCAGCAAGAAACAAAATCAACAAGTTCATCAGCTGCGAGAATCACTGAAGAAGTATACAGAATCCTCTAGACTCAAAAGCCTCCAGGAACAATGATTCCTTCTTGGAGGAGGTATAGGAGGACTAACCAACTTTTTGTTTCAGAAGCTCAAGAATGGTCTCCAAAGGAGACGTCTTCAGGTGGAGAGATCTGGGGGACCTCTCCCCTCATCAAAATCGGTGTCCTCCATGAGAGATTCCTGAGGGGAATCTAGGTGTCACCATGTTCTCTTCCGAGGGACTTCCTCTGTGGGGTGCTCTGGGGAAGTATCAAAAGAGATGAAGATGTCTTGAGGACCAATCAGAGACTCGTCCCAGTGGAATGGATGGACAAGGCTCAGAACATAGATCTGGCGGAGGCAAAGTGGTCTGATCTGAGGGGAGCACGAATGTCCCTTCTCTAGACAATGAGAAAGCCCAACCTCAAAGGCAGAATGCCTAGGGGAAACAGAAGTCAAGAGCAAAGGAGCCAGCAGTTCCCAAACCATTGGCTCCTGCAACCTCACCAGCAGTCCACCTAAGGAGGAAGTCAGACATGAGCTGTCCAATGCCGAAGCCCAGAAGGGAAGAGCCATCTTTGAGAGCTTTGGAGTTGACCCCAACCCCCCCCCCCCACCTGGCACTGATGCATTGGTTCTGAGAGTCTTCCCACCCCAAAAGGCTTGCAGCTGGGTGACTCAGAAAAGTCACTGGAGCCGAAGAATAACCATCTTTGGATCTAATGAGGATACCCCCAGAGGTCTTAGATACGACGGCTCCAAAATGGTGGGTTAAATCAGAGGAGGAGATACCAAGGGGAAAGTGGACAAAGGACGGCTCGTGGATCTAGTGGGAGTTGGAGCCAGGAGTACCCCGATCTGGATCTGTGCTCTGAGAAATTTCCTCATCATCCTATCCACAAGCTTCTGATAAGCTTCTGGAAGATCTAAGCGGTGATGTGGAGAATGAAAGTGTGGAATGCCTATGGGGAGATCCCACCAAGAAAGGTGAAGGGACCCATGAAGTAACAGGATGTGGTAGGAACGGAGGAGTTCGGATCTGAGAAGACCTAGATTTTGAAGTAACTGGATCTGACTTTTGGTGCATTTTTAGGAGGAGGGTTCAATAAAGGAGCAGATAAGGAGGAACAGTCTGGAGACCTCTTATGTGACGCCATTTCCTTGGTCACTGAATCTGGCTTCCCCTTGTCGGGTTTTTTGGTAGAGGTTTGAGCCCAAGCTACTGGCTAAATAGAAGAGGAAGAAGGAAGGATGCCTCTCAACACTCATTTATTTAACAGCTCCAGAGTTAAATCCAGAGCAGACTGAACAAACTCCATATAAGTATGCGAGTCTTAAGCAGTAACTGCATTCCCTGTGGGCATCCAAGTTGGGAAGCTTATGCCCACGGGTAATGTACTTTTTTAAAACCAGTTGGCTTGTCAGCCATTGTTATCCAAGAAAGACAAATGCCTAAATACACAATGGACAGAGAATTTTTTTTAAGAAACAAAGGGAAGTGGTAGTTCTTTCTCTTTATTCCTCTCCAACTATGGTAGAAAGAGGGTACTATAAACAGTAGTCTTAAGAGGAGAAGAACACCAACAATGGTACTTTAAAGAGGTTCCGAGAAAACGGTAGCTAAAAAGTGTACTGCAGACTGCTCAGAAGATTATGTAAAGGAGGTAAGAGAATAAGAGAAATATAATAGAGTATTCTAAATCAGTAACTCATGAGAAAAGGCTAAATGCATCTCCAAAGCTCAACAGCAACATGATCCACGTCTGAAGCTGAATGGTGGGGCAAATGATATCCGAGATATGTTAGGTTGGTGGGAGGAGCTTCAGAGTTTTGGATATGATAATCTAGTAGGAACAGCCAAGTCAGATCTGAGTCTTGGATCCCAACCCATCAGTTGAGGAATGAATGAAGAGGACAACATCAGGTCCGTTATTAAAAAGGTGTGACCATCAAAGTTTCCTAAAGCACTGTAAAGACTGGCTCACACTCACTGAAAAAAAGAAGTTATGTACTCACCATAACGTTCCATGTTTGTTGTCCTTGATCTCGCCTTCCTTCTTGCTGTTTGGGTTCAGAGCAGACCCTCGGCTCTGACTTGGCCATATACTATAGCTCGAGAGCTTTTGCTGGCTCGAGGCTAGCCCCTATCCTGGCATGCCTAGCGGTAGTTACCCAGATCTCGTTTGTGATAACCCAGTATTAGACGATGCAATTAGAAAAGAGATGTACTCTATTTTACATATCAGATGACACCTACATATAAAGGTGTAACCCACCCACAAGAGTAAGAAGGGGAGACTAGGACTAACCAAAAGGTATGGTAAAAAGGAAACCCAGCCAGTATAACCAATAAAAACAAAGAATTCCTCTCGATCCTCCAGGAAGGGGGAAGGAGGGTGGGACGCAAGAAGGAAGGCGAGATCAAGGACAACAAACATGGAACGTTATGGTGAGTACATAACTTCTTTATGTTATGTTGTCCATATCGCGCCCTCATTCTTGCTGTTTCGGACCACGTCCCCAGCACTTGATTCTTGGGTGGCTCACTGGAAGAAACTCTTCAGGACCGTGGAATCAAAGGATGCCCTGTTCTGGGAGGCCACATCTACTTTGTAATGAGTGATAAAGGTATGAGGGTTAGCCCATGTAGCAGCTGCACAGATCGAATCCAAAGGCAGTCTGGCTTGAAAAGCAATAGAGGTAGCCAAGGCCCATGTTGAGTGTCTTTTAATTTTCCCTGGAAGTTTTTGTTTATGTAAATCGTAGACATGTTTTATAGTGTTTGAAAGCCACTTACATAAAAAGTCACCTTTGAGACTGCACAACCTTTTTTATTGTCCACAAAGGATATGAACAATTGGTCAGATTTTCTAAAGTCCTTGGTCCTGTGTAAATTGAAATGTAACTGTCTACAAACATCCAATTGATGAAGCTTATACTCTGCCTTGTTGCCATGATTGGGGAAGAAAACAGGAAGCTCATTGGACTGATTCAAATTGTAGTCAGAACATACCTTGGGTAAGAAAGAGGAGTTGGTTCCGAGAGAAACCCGATCTTTATGGAAAATCAAGTATGGGGGATGAATAGATAAGGCCTGTAATTCTGAAACCCTTCTAGCTGAGGTAATTGCAACCAAGAAAAGGGTCTTCCAAGTCAGAAATTTGAGTGGACAAGAAGCAGATTGTTCAAAGGGGGAAGAATCAGAGCGTCTAAATTTAGATCCCGGGGGGGGGAGAGGTTCTCTTACTGGAGGTCTTAAGAGGGTAGTACCTCTTAGGAATGCCTTACATAGCCTATGGGACATAATATTGGACCCCATTTCTCCCATATGAAAATTAGAAATGGCAGCTAACTGAACCTGGATAGTAGCTGCAGCTGCTCCTCGCTCAAAAGTTTCAGCAAGAAATTCGAGAATCTTTGAAATGGGAGCAGTAAAGGGATCAACCTGATTTTTGTCTGCACAACAAGATAACCTCTTCCATTTACTAGCATAAAGTTTCCTAGTAGTGGGCTTATGGGATGAAATCAAAATGTGTTGAACTGCCGGAGAAACATTGGGAAGCCTGGTTAAGACCAGAAGGGGTGAAACCAAGCTGTGAGCTTGAGAGCTTGAATGGAAGGATGGAGAGCCCCCGACTGATGTATCAAAAGATCTGGCACTGGGTCCAGGATCCAAGTCTCCCCCTGCAGGTGAGGTCAAAGGAATGGGAATCATATCTGACGAGGCCAGTAAGGGACAATGAGGATTAACTTGCAACCCAATGACTGTGCTTTCTGAAGAACCATGGGGATTACGGGAAATGGTGGAAAGGCATAAAGCAGCCCCGGGGGTCAATCGTGAACAAGTGCGTCCCTGGGTGACTGTCCCAGTGGTGGACTTGGGCAAAGTAACTGCTGCATTTGTTGTTGAGGGGGGTGGCAAACAGATCGCAGCATGGCTGGCCCCATTTGTGAAAAATCAAGTCTGCAACTTCCTGCTTCAGGGACCACTCATGAGGCATCAGGATAGCCTGGTTGAGCTTGTCCACTATCACATTGGATTTCCCTGGGATGCGTGTTGCAACCAGAAAGCGTTGGGAAGACATCGCCCATTGCTAAACTCGTAGAGCCTCTCAACACAAGGGGTAAGACCTGGTTCCACTCTGTTTGTTGATGTACCATACTACCGACATATTTTACATCTGAATTGCTACAGTCACTGCAGGTAGAGAGGCATGAAGTGCTTGCAACACCAGAAGCACCACTCTCATCTCCAGGACATTGATGTGCAAGTGGTACTCATGTTCCTGCCAAGTCCCTTGAACAGTCTGTCCTAGATAATGCCTCCACCCCACCCTATCTGGGAAGCATCCGTGGTAACTGTGGCTACAGGTTGGGGGGGTAGAAAAGGCCTGCCTATTGTTACCATACGGGAGTGAAGCCACCACTCCAGATCCTTTTTGCAGGATTCCATGATCAGAATCAGATGTGACATGGGTAAATCCTGGAATGACCATTGTGCAAATACGAGCCACTGTAGAATTCTCATGTGGAAGTGAGCCATAGGGACCAGAATGATAGCCGCTGCCATAGAACCCAGGACCTTGAGGACAAACCTTGCCTGAATTCTCTTTTGTGTCATCAGCATTGCAACTTGGCGATGGATCGTTAATACTCTTTCTTGAGGCAGCTTTGCTATCATGGCCCTTGTGTCTAAATCTGCCCCTATAAAGGTAATATATTGACAAAACAACAAGGTAGACTTTTTGTAGTTTATGGTGATCCCTAGTTGAGAACAAGAGCGAAATGTGGATTCCCTTGCCTTGATTAGTTGATGCTCAGTGGTGGCAGTAAGGAGCCAGTCATCTAGATATGGAAACACCTGGAATCCTAGACTCCTCAGGTGAGCAGTAACTACTGCCATGCATTTGGTGAACATCATGGGGGCTGTGGTGAGACCAAATGGCAGGGCTCTGAACTGATAGCGACTGGCTCCCAGCTGGAAGCGTAGATATCTCCTTAACCATCTGTCCATTTTTATGTGATGGTACGCATCCCAGAGATCGATAGAGCACATCCAATTGTCCTGCCCAGAAAGGGAAGAATGGACTGTAGTGTTACCATCCGGAACTTTGTTTTCTTGACTGATTTGTTCAGCCCGCTGAGATCCAATATGGGTCTCCAGTCCCATTTTCTTTGGAACTAAAAAGAACCTTGAGTAAGTTCAGGATCCAATTTGGTCTGCGGGGACTTCCTGGATGACTCTTTTTCTTAGCAACCTTTGAACCTCTAGGTTTGCTTGATTCCCAAAGATTGGGTGGAACATCTGGGATAGTGTGCTGTCTTTTTGACAGGGGAAGTTGGGAGAAGGGGAAATTGTAATCTCTGGATATTATCAATAGTACCCATGTATCTTCTGTGATTGTCTGCCAGGCTTTTGGGTACAAGGGTACTCTCCCCAGACTGTCTCCGGAGTCGGGCCTCCCTTCAGGAGCACTGGAAGGGCCTACCAGAGAAGGTATCTCTGTCACCCTGATTCTGCAGACCCCCCTGCCACGAGACAGGCGTCTTCCATTGTTATTTCCTCCTCTGCCCCTGGGGGGAAATATCTCCATGTGTGTCAGGAGAAGCTCCTTGGGATTTCCGGAACCACATCTTTCCACTCTTCTGGCCCATAGGATAAGGCCTAGATGGAGCAGAAAAACGTACCCCCACAGCAGACAGAGGTTTGCCATCCAGTTCACACCTGGTAAGAGTCTCTTTTACCTGTGGCCCGAATAAGGACGAGCCGTCAAAAGGGGCATTGGTAAAGGAAGACTTGAAGGGCTCTGCAAAATGACATCCAGGAGTGTCTGCGTAAGGCCATCCCTGTGCCTGCCGCCCTGCTCGCCCCCATCGGCTGCGTAAGAAATTAGCCACATGGAGGAGTTAACTACCGAAGTCAAGGTCGCAAGCTGAGAAGCCACTTTGTCCGAGGCTCCCGCAGCTGTAGGATCCTGTCTCAACTCTTTGAGGAGATCCCTTTGAAGCCTTGTCAAGTGGGACAAATAGTTCAATGACCTGAGTGTAAAAGTCATTGAAGAAAACATATGCTTCCCGTATCTGTCCATCATACGAGACTCTTTATTTGGTGGATGGACAGATGAAGAAGTTTCTGCTAATTCCTTCTTGGTGGCTGCTGCTACCACCATAGCATCAATGGGAACACCTTTGGATAAGAAGAGTCTGTCTTCAGGGGCTGTTATGAATTTATTGGTCCTCCGTGGAGCTGGTTCCATCATGTCTGGAGAGCTCTATGCCTTTCGACTCACTATGTGCAATAGTGGGTCAAAAGGAGAAGATACCCAACAGGTAGATGGTCAGGAAACAAATGCATCCAAGTACACTGACTCATCTTCAGAAGGGGCAAGGGACTTCCAGTCACCCCTCTGTCTAAGGATTTCTAAGATGTCTGAAAAAGAGACATCTTCAGAGGGGGACTGTGGGGACCCTTCTGAGTCATCCAAGTCTCTGTCTGATGTCAAGGACTCAGGGGAGTCTACATGCTTCCTCTTGCAAGTCCTCTTCCAAGGGACCTCCTCCGAGGGATGCTCAGGGGAGGTTTCAGAAGAGGTGGGATCACCCAATGGAGCATAGGTTCCCTATGTTTGGGGCAGAGGTGGAGGTTCGGAAGCAGACACCAGCACCGAAGGCAAAGGAGCCAATGGAACCGTGGGTGGAGCTGTCTCAGCAGACAGCACACTCCTAATCACCTCAAAGGCATCGCGGTCCCGACTTAAAAGAGTCTCCAGCGAACTGAGAGGGTGGCTCCGAGGCCGATGTAAGAGCCGAGATGACCTGCGCCGAAGCTCCGAGATGGAGAGTAGGGTCGGACAAGGGTCCAATGCCGCCCCCCCCCCCCGGAGCTGATGAGAGAGCGTCGGCTCCCAGATCCCTCGATAGAAGGTAGTATTGAGGAGACCAGAGCAGTAGTTGGAACTAAAAGACTGGAGGAGGTTACCGGAACCGACGGTTCCATCACAATGACTTCCACGCACTCTGGCTCTGAGCTCAAAGGAGTTAGAGGAGGAATCGAGACAGGTGTTGATTGGGCTGTTGGCACCATTTCTGTCTGGGATGGGCCCAAAAGTATTTTAGCTAATGCTGGTGTACTAAGAAGCCTCTTCACCACCCTCTCCACATCATCATTCGAGAGGCTCCTGAATGACCGAGAGAAATGGGTTGAAGACCACAGATTGTAATAAAGGAGACTGTGGAGCAGACTGCACCGGTTCCAAGGCAGAAGACCTGGATCACTTATGAGACCTTACTGGCTCCGAAACAACAGATGGAGCCTAGGTGAGAGTGTTTTGTTGGAACGACAGTCATGTCCGACGTAGCTTGTAACTTGCCCTTCTCTTTAGACCGATCCAAACTCAGAGCCGAAGAGGATGAAGGCTTGGGTTTTTCCATTTTTTTTGCTGGCTGAGTCCTCTCCATAGCAGCATCAAAGGGGCCCTTCAGTAACCCTCTTAAGATTAATTTGTTCTTTCTTTCCTGCAGGACTCGTGAACTAAATGCATGGCAAATAGAACACGAATCCTGCAGGTGAACAGGCCCTAAACAATACACGCAACTCATCTGCCCATCCATAAGGGACATCATTTGACAGCACAAATCGCACTTTTTGAAACCCGAAGGTTTTGATTCCTTGGCAGTATCTTTCGACATAATGTAGAACAGCACTATCTAAAGCTAGAGAAAGAAAAAAAAACACTACTAACAAGATAACTAGCCAATAACAGACAATTTTTTTTTTTTTTTTTACAGACAGGAAAGAAGAGAAGGGGGAGAGCCTCTAAGTTAAACGGCGAACTCTCCACCTAAAGAGAGCCTCTAACTTAAATGACCACTCCTTAAAACTTAAAGGCAAGAAAAGCGAAGAACCCTCTAAGTTAAATGGGTTTAAAAGAGGGGAAAGGGCCAGAGAGAAAAACGGGTAGTCCACAGCAAACACAAGTCACTCGGACGGGATAGGGAAAGGTAGAAATACAAAGGAAAACTATTATTAACAAGTTAGATAAGATAAGCAAGAAATTTTTCTTCAAAAATATAACAGAGAAAAACACTTAGCCTGATCCAGTATCTGCAATCTCGACGCTGCAAGTGGCAAACAAGATCTGAGTAACTACCGCTAGGCATGCTGGGATAGGGGCTAGCCTCGAGCCAGTAAAAGCTTTCAAGCTATAGTATACGCCGAGTCGGAGCCGAACCCAAACAGCAAGAACAAAGGTGAGATATGGACAACATAACATCAAGATATATGCAAATGCCATTTACAAGAGGTGCAAATACTTAACCAATTACCGGCATCCCTCTCACAGTCCAGTACTTGCAGTGAGCATTTCACGGTCACACTCTTACCCATGCAAACGCAACATCATTATACTACCAATACAAAACTGCTGTACGCTGATGCTGTTCAAAAAATCTCTTTCCCCAAATCCATCTAGAGCTCTTAAGACTAGGCATTAGCATAAAACAAAAAGTTATGTACTTCCCATAATGACAGATCCTTTACGTCCATCTGATATGACATCTGGGTCCATGAGACTTTTTTCTGATCCATCTGGGCAATATCAGTGCTCCAGCCTCAAGTTCCTTTGAGAATTTTTCCTCTAACAATGTACCACTTCCTAAATTTATCTCAGATCTAGTTTGACTCCTGAAAACCTAAGTACAAAGGATCTAACCTGAATAGTACCCAAGCCTATTGGAGCCAACAAGCCCTTCAGGACTTACAAAAACAAGGAAGAGAAGAAGGAAGGAGGATTGTCATATTGGATGGACATGAATGAAAGTATCTGTCACTATGGTAAGTACATAACTTTCATATGTTATTCATTCAGTCCATCCAGTCCAACATGGGTCACAATCCCAAGCTAATCAATATCCAGAATGGTATCATGACAGGGGACCCTTTATGATAGAAGTACTAAATGATGCTCTAGCCCAGGAAAAGCAGTCCAACTTATACTGCTTGGTGACGGTAGGCAAGGAAGACCACATTGCAAATTCACAAATATCATCTATGTTAGAATTCTTGAAGTAGACAGCACTGGATTGAGCCCTTGGCTTGCTACACAAGGATTTATTCTGTGCAAATAAATTAAGATGGCACAGTGTGAAAGCCATCTGTTCAGACAGACCTTCTGTCCAAACATGTCTGGAATAAATAGCTGGTCATCTTTTCTAAAATATTTGGTAGAAGTGCAGTTGTCTATGAACATCTAAAGTATGAATAAATCATTCCCCCTTGTTTGAATAGTTAGGAAAGAAAACTGACAGATGAATAAGTTGTGATATGTTAGACTCAAAGGTTATTTGGAGAAGGAAAGATGGATTACTTCTAAGGGATACCCTGTCTTTGTGAAATGCTAGATATAAGGGAGATGATGATAAAGCATGAAGTTCCAAAATTCTTCTAGCAGAAGTGATGACTCCCAAGGATAAAGCTTTCAACAAAAGAAACATTAATGCAGTAGAAGACGCTGGCTTGAAAGGAGGCTTAGTTAGAGCTTCTAAAACACGATTACGAACCAAAGAAGGAACCAGTTCTCTGATGAGAAGCCTATGCAAAAAGTTTACTTTGAGGAAAGCCTTACAGAGTATGAGAGAAGCTACAGAGCTTTCCTGAAAACTAAACTGAAAATTGGAGACTGCTGCCAACTGTACTTTCATGGCAGAAATAAATATCTTCCACTTACTGTGATGTCCTGTGGGACAAGTCTTTCTGATCTGCAGTGAAAATTCTTACCATCTCCAAAGAAAGGGATTTGTTGTCAGTCATTACCAGAACTGGAGAAGCCAGGTGGTTAATTTCAAGTTGTGAAGACCTGGGAGAGGCCTCCCAAAAGGGTATGAGACTAGATCCTATACCAGATCCAGGAGTCAGGAAGGCTCCTTGAGTTGAGGGCTTAGAAGGGGAAGCCAAATTTTCTGGGCCAAAAGTGGGCAATGAAGATGACAGCTGCCTTGTACTTCATTGCTTTTTATAAGAATCTGTGAATCAGAGGAAGAGGTGGGTATGCACAAAGGAGCTATAGAGACCACTTCTAGGATACAGCATCACTGGGTGACTGTCCCTAAGAAAGAATCATGACAAAGTAACTACTGCACTTGGTGTTGAAGGGGAGTAGTAAACATATTGTAGCAGAGGAGCCCCAGTAATTGAAAATCTGGTTGACTATCATTGGATTGAGGAACCAGTCGTGAAGCATGAGAAGGGATTTGCTGAGCATGTCTGCTAGGCAACTGAGTACTTTTGGGAAATGTGTTACTATGAGAAAGCAGTGCAAGGCCACTGCCCATTGCCAAAACCTCACTGCTTCCTGATATAAGGGGTAAGATCTGGTTTCTCCTTTTTTGTTGATGTACCAAAGTACTGTCATGTTACCTGTTTGGATAGATATCACACCTATAAAGACAGTCTGTAGTTCCTGCAACAGGAGGAGGACCATCTGCAACTTCAGTGTTGCCCTTGTGATCTGTAAAGTAAAGTAAAACCTTTATTGTCATTCAACCATACAGCAACGGTGCACAGCTGAATGAAATTGTTTTTCTAAGCTCATGTGCAAAACATACACCTACACAATACACATAACAGCAACACCACCACCACCAATATAGAGTCCAAGCCAGACCATCCGAAGGCATCAAAGTTGCAATAACTGTGCTCTGCCCATCTCAGTGGCGACTGCAGTGACCACAACCATCTCACCATCCACATCATCCATACTGTCGCCATTCCATCCACACACCAGCAATATCTCAAGTCTTGTATGTCTTTTCCGATTCCCGGCAGTCCCACTACTTGCACTCAGTGCAACTTCTGCCACCTGAAGCCTGAATGATTACAATGACCACAGCATTCCTTTCCATCCACACCATCCTCACCAAGATCACCAGCTCTATTCTCCAACATCCCAAGTCCTGGACCAGTTCTCAACACAACAGACTCCAACAAAATTCCATTACACAAGTCAGGTTCCGATACCTGCACTCAGCAGAGCCACTACCCTGAAGGCCGAATGACCATGGACAGTTCAACGACCTCAGAGACCAATGATCCTCAAAAAAACATAGCAAATCCTCCAGACTAAGCCGAAACACCATAATTGCAAACACTGCATACTAACCAGCCGAATGGCTCACAAATGAATGACATACTGACAAAAATCACAGAAAAAAACATGAACTGCACCTCAGGAGCCAGAGTAGCCACAGCCACACAGAGTGCTGCCATAATGACTTATTATGTGTGACGTATAGCTGTCCATACAACTTGGATCATTTTCTCCTCATAATGCCCCCACACTATGGAGGAAGCAAACTGAAAACATGGTTTGCCAGGGTAGACCATCAGAGTGTGTAACCACCACCTCAGGTGGTGGTGATTAAGACCATCAGAGAGTGTAACCAGCACCTTGGGTGTTCCCTGCATGGATCAATTATTGTAATGTGTTTGGAAAAAGAGTAAATGTGGTGTGACCACTATGATTGAATAAGCTACTGCAGAATTCTCATGTGAAAACAAGCAAAATGCACTATTAGAATCAGTGTAGAGAAAAAGGATGTAATCTCTACACGCAGGCTATTTTGGCAAGCAAGATCTGAGGTACATCAAGAAAGTGGTGCATTGTGGGATTGGAAATTCTCAAAGGGGCTCAAGTTTGGAGCACTGACCATTGCCTAGTTGGACCCAACAAGCAATTTGAGGAACCACATATTGAGCTGGATGAATTGAATGAAAAGGATCCCCATATTATATCTAATCCACACATCTCCACATCAGCACCTATATCAACATGTCATCAACACCAAAACACTCCCAAGTCTGTAACTATATTTCCACTAGTGGAAACATCCTAGTTAATGGTAACTCAGCTGTTAGGCACACAGATTCCACACTCACAGGGCGACAGTCAGCTGTCTCCCGGGAGCCAAGATAGAGGACATATCTACAGCACTGAACATCCTTTCCTCCAACAAATGTTACTGTAACATGACTGTCATCCACGAGGGTAAAGACCTGTCCCAAAAACCTCTTCAAGACCATACAGAAGAATATGTTGGAAGTTACCATGCTAGCTTCAGCTAAGGGCAAGACTGGTTCTGAGTTGAATCCCCCCTTTCACCTAGAATGATAAACAAAAACTTTTTATCATTTCCACTTTTGTGGTCACTTAGAATGACATCTAGATACAAGGAAAAGATAATGGAGTTCAACAATTAGGGAAACTGCTGGTATTACTCCAGAAAGCAGCCAGTGTGTATCACCCTGGGATGAAATAATCGACAGCTAACTTTGCAAAAGACAGTCTACACCTTTTGTTCAAAGGCTTTTGCATACTGGCCAAAGCTCTTGCTGCCACCATTTTGCATTTTTACGCATAGTTAATATAAAGAACATCCCACCCTGACAAACATCTTCAGTCCTAAACTGAATGATATTAAAGGTGGCTCTACTCAACTCCAGGAGTCTTAACAATAAACTGCTTGCCCCTGAGACACTTCTGCATTTGGAACATGTTCATGTATGCTTTGTTACTAAAACATGGTTCACATCCTTAGGAAGCACCCGTTCTATGCCTCGGCCTTGTGCTTACCACACCTTCAGACCAACCACTGATGGTGGTAGAGTGTCAATGTATATCAGGGATGCTATCCCTTTCAAACAGATACACACAGATCCCCCATGAGCTTAATGAACTATAGTTCATGACAGGGAAATGACATCATCATGACATCAAAGTGTTCTGCCAGTGCTTGACACCCTGGCCGCTCCATCAACTTCATTATGGCAGAGATGTATAGACAGATTACTGATATTGAACATGGTGTTCATGGAGGTTCGCAGCTATTTTGTACACTCCTGAGTCATGGGTTGACCCAAAGTATCCATAGCATGTTTAGCTAGGTCCCTTTAGAATCTGATCATGAGAAGCAAATAATTTTAACACCCTCAAGGCAAACATGCCAGAACCATAAAGGCACTCTCCTGCCCTGTCCACTGCCCTGATTCTTTGTTTGGGGGATGGACATCAGACGAATCATCCATAAGTTCTTTCTTGGTGCTTGCAGTAACAATTATTGAGTACACCAGAAGACCTTTAGATCAGAGCTGTCTAGCCTTAGGGGTATACAGTACCCTGTCAGTTTTTGTGGGATGGCTTCTGCTGTATCAGGTTCCTGCCAAGCCCTCCCAGCAACCAAATTAGTCTGCAGGAGGGATCACCAAAAGATAGAAGGGGCAAAGCCATATGCTTCAAGGAGCACTTCCTGATCCTGAGAGGGCAGGCCAGATAGCCATGACCCCCTCAGCTTCATTAATTCAAGAACTACACTGAATGCAATATCTTCTGAATAGGAAAGGTGGGAACCCACTCTTTTATTCAACTCCAAGTTGGAGGTAACAGACTCCAAAGAATTCCTGGGAATGTGTGTGTGTGTGTGTGTGTGTGTGTGTGTGTGTGTGTGTGTGTGTGTGTGTGTGTGTGTGTGAGAGAGAGAGAGACAGAGAGACAGTTTGAGTCCATAGAAGAGTCAGATCATACTGCCTGCAAATCTCCCTGAAAACCTTGATAAATGGGTTGAAGAGCTGATGAATTAGTAAACGGGGGGGGGGGGGGGGGGCAATCTGAATGATTATGTGGAAAGTTTAGAGTTATACTGAATACTTAAGTTGCAGGCTAATAAGTACCTCTCAGCCTCTTAGAGCAAAAAAATCTGGACAAAGCCTAAAACGATAGGGGGGACAAATAGGGACAGATTTTAAATATTTCTCTTACAAACGTAGAAAGTTGATAGAATAATAGGTTTTGCATTAGCATGAATTTTCTGAAGGATGTGGAGTCTTAAACTCAAATGCTTGTCATTATTCAATGACTTCAATCCTTAGCTATTTGCCAGAAAGGTACAGATTTTAGGAGGAACACACCAAAAATATGAGGAAAAAAATCTGGACATTCTGCAAAAATCTGTACAGTTGAGAGGTATTGCTGCTGTCTGTCACCAGCTTTAAAGATAAGGAGGAAGTAGTTGTGTGATGTCACTGTGGGAGGTTTTTTAGCCATTTGATTGCTTTTTTCTTTTATTTAAATTTGAAACTGCTTTTATGTTTGTACTCTGTTTGGATCTGAAGAAGCACTGCATAACGAGAAAGTGCTTATCCTGGATTTATTAAATATACCTTTTTTACTTTTTTATATGGTTGTGGTAGCCTTGCTGTTCTTTGGTTAAATCACAAAGTCAAGGAACTTTTATGCTAGTGAGTTTGGGCTAGAGCAGGTTTCCCAGTTGATGGTGGAATAATTGAAATCCCCAATAACCAGTGTGTTTGGTAAAATTTAGATAGTCTTCAGTTTGGTTAAGTAGGCTTCGCGGGTGTTGTGACCTATGGAGGGGGATCTATAACTGGCTATGACTTGAATAGAGGTGTGTTACCCACCGTAACCTGGAGTAACTCCATGGAGTTATCCAGTCTAACTAGATGGGAGGTGACTTTATCTCTAATACAGATCACCTCCTTTGGTTTTCATATGTTCATTTTGCAGTCTAAAGGTGTAAAAAAAGCATTGTAGCCTTGCAGGTTTGGGATACTCTCTGAAGCCCTAAACCAGGTCTCTGTGACTGCACAGACATCTACATCCTCTAGTGATAGAAGTGCTTCCAGGGAGAGCAGTTTTTGGTTTAAGCTCCTAGCATTTAGCAGCATGATCCTTATTTTGTTCTGATTGGTTAATTTCACATTGGTAATGTTGTTTTCGAGATCTTGCCTAATAAAAGCACTATGGGGGAGGCAAGAGCCTTTGCCAGCAGCCAAAAGCCTATGGGTACCAGGTGCAAGCAGTCTCTGTCAAAGCAGTGAGGTTTGTCGACCATGGCTTTCCAGGCAGACAGGAACTGTATCCCCTTGGAATGACACCAAAAACTAAGCCAATTACTGAAATCAATCAATTTTTGTTTATACTGTTGCATCATTCTAGGGGAGGGTAGTATGCTGCTCAAGGCTAGTGACATACCTGCCTGGGACACATACTCAGAGCTCAAACCGTGTCTCTTTTCATATATTCCAGTGAGGTATGTCTCAGGTCATTCACACCAACATGAACTTTGACAGAGTCATAACAGTACTTGCTGCTGACAGACCTGAGTGCATGCGTGATTTGGAGAATCCTGGCATTGGACAGTCTGCTGACTGTGACTTTCTCCTTGCCCAACCTGGTGAGTGGGATGTTTGTATGTCTCACTATTGAGTCTCCAATGACACACAAACTTGTTTTTTGAGTATTATGCCTTACAGGCTTGGTGGGTGAGACATTGGTGTTGCTATGTGTCATGGGTGCTGTAGAGACTGTGTTACCTGTAGCAGATTTGTATTTTGGAGGTTCCTGGTGTTTTGGTAAGTTTTTTGAGAGAACCTCCGCATATGTGGATTTACTTGTTTGATGCATACTATGTGTGGGAGAGGTGGTGCATGTAGGAGTAGTGGTACTATGAGAATATGTAGTGGTGGGTGAGTTGACAACCTTCTTACTGTTTTGAGTGAGACGCAGCATTGATTCTAGATTCTTGGTGTAAATACATCTGTTGCACACTGTACTAGATTATGTTATTAGTAGAGGGTTGTCTGTGTACATGACCAACTACTACACTGCCTCAAGAGACCCAAGTCAACAAGGTTGGCAGGAGAAACAAGGGTACTCTAACTGTCCATAATGCTAGGTTGAAGACTGTTGCCACTAGGGGTGTCTTTTCTGAAAAGATCACAGAGGAGTTCAGCAAATGGATATTTCTGCCTGGGTTTTAAGGGAAAATTTGTTGAATTGAACTGTCCAGCTTTGGGGCACAATTGCATTGTAATGTGTGGTGCTCCGCTATACGCAAACAAGCAGAAACCTGCTCAGATGCAGGACCTAAATGCCAGAAGCAAAAACTTAAAATAAATAAATAAATAAACTCTAACAAAATTCAAAAGGACCAATGAGGATGCTTATTTCAAGCCCTAGACTGACCTCGCTTTACTAGTCAGATCCCAATCAAAACAATTCCTCTCACAAAAGTGCAGACAGGCCCCTTCCAATCCAAGATGGCCTGGAAAATGTGTTCAGAACAAACAAACCACTACAAACAGTTCCAGAAGCAGCAGGCCTAGATCTGGACTATGCTACAGCTACTAGCTACCCTAGTTTCAGTGGGGAACACTAGAGAATGTTTAACATACCAGTAAAAAGTAGCAGTGAAACACTGAAAAAAATGTTTAAAACAGCAGAAAATCAGCCAGAAAGCTCTAAAGAATGATTTAAACAGTTAACAGCTCAGTTAAAGTACTGTTTGGCAGAAAAACCATAGCAGGCAGAACAGATCGCTTTAAAACAGTAAAAAAAATACCAGTATATACTTAAGCAGTGGAAACAACAAAAAGCTTGCTAAACACTGATTTACAGGCACAGTTTAGCAGGAAATTCCAGTATAACAGTGTAGTTTAGTACACAGTAAATAAATGCAGAATAAAAGTAGGTGGCAGGCAATAAAAAAGTGCAGTAAATAGTGCAGTCCTCCAGGGGTCTGTGGTGGGCCCACTCCAATCCAATGTCAAAGGTCTTTGATTCCAAACTGGAAGCAGTCATTGAATCTTCCCAAGATGAGAACACCCTTCAAGAAGGTCCAACACAAATGCGTTGTGGCAAAGCTATGGCTTAAAACTCAATGGGGGCTCAAGGGTTGGGAGGGTGGCCTAATGGTTAAGGTGTTTGCCTTACAAACACAAGGTACAGGGTTCGAATCTCACAGGGGATAATTAGCTAGGCTTAAAATGGCTTGCAAGGGCAGTTAGCCTAGTATTAATCTATGAACCTATGAACCTAATACTAAGAAATATATTATAGTACCGTTTGGGAAGTCTACAACCTTGGACAACTAAGTCTTCAATAAAACACCCTTAAGTTTGTTTCACAAGTTAGGGATCTGGGAACTCATGTAGACAGTGACCCAGCATTTGACCAAGTGTCCACAGTAGTAAGAAAATCCTTCTATGTTGGGTCAACTTATAAGCAAGTGCATGACATCTAGGTCTAGAGAGGTTATCATACCACTGTACTCGGCCATCATCAGACCCATCATAGAATATAGTGCCCCCTTTGGTATGTACCTAGCTAGGCACATGCATCAACTGGAATGTCCACAAAGGTTCCTTACAAAAAGAATACAGGAAGTAAACACAATGTCCTGTGCTGATCGCCGCAAAGCCCTTTCTCTTTACTTGGTATCATACAGTCTTCGGAGAGGTGATCTTTGTTTGGCATACCAGGTATACCTGGAGCCTGTTTTGATGAACCTTTTGCAAATCTGCAAAATAAACCGTATAAGAACTATTAAATTAAAAGACCTACATTTTGCTAGCAACATAAATAGGACAGTTTTGGACAGACAGATATGTTTCTCAGAGAATTCCCATTCTCTAGAACAGGGTCCCCTATTCATGTGAAACAGAGTTTCTTCCCTATCCCTATTCAGGTGCAACTTGGACCAATGGATGGGTAATTGGAAATTCACCCCTGGTGAAATGTGTGGGTCACATTCTGGTTGCACAGCTAGGCTAATAAGAGCCCTAATGGTTGTTAGCCTAGTACACATCTATGAACCTATGCACAAATACTGTTAAAAGCAAAAATTGTTTTACTCATAGTTACTTTCTCTCTTTCTTTTTTCCTTTTAGTGTCCTTCCAAACATTAATGGTATGATGTGGGGTATGTGCCTGTCAGTCCCCCAACAAATTTAACAAAGTAAACAAAAATCCAATTTTCTCAAACTCTTTTTATTGTAAAGCCATATTTCACAAATGTGATTGATGCTTTACAGTCTCACATTTATTCACAAATTTCAAAGTTGCTGGTCACCTCCATCTCCCAACCCCAGACTCTGTTCACATCCAAGGTACTCCCAAATTCTTCTATTCAACTCATACTTTTTTCTGTCTCTCAAGGATTTTCCTTTGGAACACTGGAAATATTTCACTGGCAAAGCCTTTCTATGAACTTTATTATCGGGAGAATGAGAAGCAGAGTCCCCTTCTGCTTGACGGCTCACTTTTTGTTGGACAAACTTTTCCATTAACTCACTAGCCTGTTTTGCATCAAGCAATAACTTTGATCCTCCAGGAAAAAAAATATTCTGAAGACAATGTGATACAGCTGCTTGAATCTCACACCTACTTCCTGACATTCCCTGATTGCTCGGATAAATTTGTTTCTCTTCTGCCTGGTGTATAGTGAATAATAATTTTCCACAAGCACACGGACTACTGTCTCCAATTTTTGATATTTTGTCCTTCTGCCACAGCTTTGTCAGATCAGGTCTTTCTGATAATATGATTGCATCTTTACTAATGCAGGTCTTGGCTGCTTTCTCATGGCCAGGTTTGGAGCATGCACATGATGCACCTTTTCAATAAACAATTCCGGTTGTGGAATACATTCAAATTACTTGCTAGTGTTTTCTTTTCTTTTTTTTTTTTTTAAGACAAGAACCATCTTTATTAAATTATCATGTATGACACAGGCCATGTTACATTTATATAAATGAAAATAAACTATAGCGATACAATCTCAGTTGCAAACATTACACATTTCAAACCATGCCAACAACTGTAGCTGCAAACATTACACATCACTTTCAACATATCCAGTCATTGTTAGTCAACCATTTCATAGCGCATTCAAATCCTGCCTTCTTTTAAACCTTGTTCCTCCTCTGAGTGTATTGATCTCACATTTCCCATTTTTTCCTATGCAATTTGGGCCTACACTTTTCTAAAGATTCCAGTTCCAATTGTTTTATCTCTGCTACTATCTTTGCTACTTCGAGTAAAGTTGGTTTAGACTTTGATTTCCATCTTCTAGCAATTGCTTTTTTTTTAGCAGCTATCATAATTCGACTCAGCAAGGCCTTACTAAGTGTAGGCAATTCCTATTCGGTATCATAGTTCAAATAAATCATTTCCCTAGTTACTCCAATTTGCTCACCAAGCATCAATGATAAAGCAGTCTGCAGGGAACTCATTACACTCCCAGAAAATATGTTCCCAATTACCTCTTTGTTAATCATTACACCTCCAACATTTACTGTATACCTGAGGAAAAAGTCTTTGAAGTCTGCTTGGGGTATAAACATATCTATGTAAACACTTCCAGGCAAAGATCCTAAATCTTCCAGATTTTGTTGCATATTTGGGAGACATACATATATCCCCCATTATTTCTTTGTGAATTGCTTATCTAATCTCCTCCCTAATCCTTCCTAACCTCCTCTAATGGATTCTTAAATTATCAAGCAATATTTTATATATTCTACAAATTATTCCATTTTAACGGCAACTTCTGTTCTAGATTCTACTAAAAACTCTATCAGTGCTGATCTTTCATTTAGGACCCCCGTATTTCTTTCTCTTTGCTTCTACTCTGATATCAATCCTTGCTATGGAAGACAATCTCCAGTCTGCAGTCCAAATAAATTCTTGATGTCTTTCCATTCTATTACCTTTCCTTCTCTAGTTATTTGCTCCCATTACCTTGGGATTCCTTTTCCAGTTGCCTACTGTATCCCTATTTGCAGTCATCCCTATTGACAGAATCTCTATTCCTGTGTTGGCTTAGTTCTTACAAGACCTTTTGCTATTTTATAGATATAATATTCTGTATGAATAGTGTTGTTCTCCTTAAAGGTCTGTATCCAAAATCCCATTCTCTCCCTGTTAATTTAGCCTCCCCCTGTTTCATCATCATCTCTTTCCACTTTGAATTATAGTTTTCTCTTTGTGCTATGTACAGGAGCCTTAACTGTGCTGCTCTGAAATACCCCTTCAACTCAGGAAATCACAATCTGCTCTATTTTATTGGAAGAATAAGTTTATCCCACTTGACTCTTGCCATTTTCCCTTCCCAGATAAAATCCTTCAGCTCTTTATTAATTGCCATCCACAACCTCTCCTCTGGTTGATAAAATATCCCTGACCAGTGTATAAGACTAAAAGGACTAAAAACATTTTATCTGCTTGTATCTTACTATCAATATCCATATAACAGAGCTTCCATTTTCTCAGTTTTTGTGTTAATTTTTTAGTTTCTTCCCACATATCCTTAGCTGCCACACCAGTATCATTTTTAATCCATAATCCTAAATATTTCATTTTAGCATGTCCCCATAAATATGGATATTTCTGAACCAATTCATTTGTGAGTACATAATTTACCGCTAATTGCTTTTGTTTCAGCTTCATTAATTTTGTATCCCCAAAAGCTTTGAAACTGTCTCAATATGTTCCACAGCACTGTAATGTCCCTTTCTGGTTTTGTCGAGTATAAAATAATGTCACCTGCAAGTAGAGTCAGTTTTTCTTGACTACCATACCAATTACATCCTTGAATTTCGGAGTCCCTTATTTTCTTTGCCTATGGTTCTAAATATACTGTAAATAACAAAGGGGAAAGAGGACATCCTTGCCTGGTTCCTCTGCTCAAGCAGTGATTATTAGAGAGGACCCCACCCACTTTAATTTTCACCTCTAATCCTTAATATATCCTCCTAATCAACTTTATAATTTTATCAGGGAATGCAAATGCTTCCTTTGCTCTGCTCATAAAATTTCAGCTCATATAATTTCAGCTTACACTATCAAATGCTTTCTTTGTATCACTAACCACTACCAACAGTGGTATTTTCTTACATTCTGCTTCCCTCTGGATCATTAATGTTCTGTTTATATTGTCAGATATTTGCATCCCCTCCGTAAAAAACACAGTGATTTATATATATCAATTTTGGCATCACTTTTGCCATTCTTTTAGCCATTACAGACAAACACTTTATAATCATGATTTAGTATTGAAATGGGCCTGTATGAAGCTGGATCTGATGGATCTTTTCCCTCTTTCGGTATTATAGCTACCACTACTTTCTCCCAGAATGTTGGTATTTCTACTCCTCTTAAAAATACTGTTAAAATCTTCCAGATCTTTATCAGTTTTTTCCCTCCTAGCTTCCAGACGTCCACAGAAATACCATCTATTCCTGGGGACTTTCCTGTAAATTGGTTATACATCATAAGTTTTAGGCCCTTACTACTACAAATCTACCATTATTGTTTTTTTCCTCTTTTATTACTATTGGAGCTCCTCTCACAATACAAGTACTACTCTCTTCCTTTACCCCAGGCATTCTGCTGAATAACTATCCTGAAAACCTTTCTTCATCAAATTCACATGTTCATTTCTTTCCAAGTGCATCTCCTGTAGCACAGCTATTTGCACTATACATTTTTGAATACAGCTCACCACTCTTTCCTTTTTGTATTTATCTGTGAGACATTAACATTTAAAGGCATTATAGAAAGAATCATATTCTTCAGGGATTATTATTCCCACCTTTTATGTATAACAACTTTTTTGTTAATTGTCTAGTTCCGGCCTTTGTGTTGCAAGCATGCAATGTCTGGCAGGTTAATCTTTTATAGAATTGTTTCTTGTAATCTCCATTTGAGCCTGTCACATCTTGCAGAACCTTTTGTTTTATTGAAAACCCTCAAATAAAAATATACATACACCCCCAATACCCCACTAAAACCTACTAACGTAATAACACACAAAACTGCATAACATCTTGAAATATTGAAGTCTTACCCCCTTAATTGGAGCAAAAGTTCCAAACTGACAGCCAAACACACAAACACACACAGACTCGAGCTAAACAGAAAAAAAAATTATCCATGTAAGACGCATGGTAGAGCCTGTGATTCGATTAAAGTGCTATCTGATTTCCCCTTATTTTTATACCTATACCATCAGAGAAAACACTTGAATGCTTTCAGAAAACATTTTCTCCAAGACATTTCTCTTTATCACATTGTCTGCTAGTGACACAAGAACCAGATACAGGACTCTTTACTAGTAAAAGATCTTACAATATTCAATAGACTTTTTCATTTACTTGCTTTCTGTTATAACTTGTTACTTATATAAAGCTAATGACCTTAACCCAGTCATTCCCCTATATAAGAATGAGAAAAAACACACTCATTTTTCTTTTGTCATGCTCTTTTAACCCAATCCTTTTTTTCTTAAAACAAACTGAACAAGGAGAAAGAGAGAAGGGAGAATAGAAACAAAAATAATAAACAGAAGCACCTATTTACATTAGTACCTCCATTACACTTAAAAATAACTGAAAAACTTTATAGCATGCAGTGAAAATCATGCACTACTTAAGTAATGCAGTTTTTTTTGTTTAATTTACAGTTAACTCTCTCCCTTGCCTTCTCCTTTCCTGAGTATTTTCCGAACATTAATGAGATGAAGTAGAGCATATGCGTTAGAGTCCCCTACAAGTTTAACAAAGTCCAAACAAGTCCAATATTTCTAGATTTTCTTGTTCTATCATGTTTCACAAATATAATTATTGCTTTATAATCCCACAATTTGTTAATTTTCAAGTTACTGATTTTAGTCTCCAAATGTTAATGACATGACGTAGGGCATATGCTTTAGAGTCCCCTAAAATTTAACAAAGCCCAACAAACTCCAATATTTCCAGATTTTTTTGTTATATTATGCTTCATCTCCATCTCCCAAACTCTGTCTCTGCTTCATCTCTGGCGCACTCTCAATTTTTGTAGTCAACTCCTATGCTTTTTCCCCCTCTCTCAAGTATTTCCGTTTAAACACTAGGAAAAGTTTCACTGGCACAGTCTCTTCTGTGGTCTTTATTACCACATAAACAAGAAGCAGAATCTTTTTCTGTTTCACAGCTCACTTTTTGTTGAACAAACTTTTGTATTTTTTCCTTAGCATGTACTTCATCAAAAATGTTTTTGTTCCTCCAGGGGAAAAAGATTCTGAAGATAGCTAGATACAGCAGTTTGAATCCCATATGCCTGCTTCTCAACATTCCCTATATAATGGAATAAATGTATTCCTCTTCTGTCTGGTGAACAATGAGCAGTCATTCTCCACACTCATCTGATTCCCACTTTTAGCACTTTGTCCTTCTGCCACAGTTTTTTCAGAATCAACTCCTTCTGCTGGTAAGGTTGCATTTTTGCTATTAAAGGTCTAGGTTGTTTTCTCATATCCAGGTCTGGAGCATACACACAATGTGCCTTTTCAATTAACAATTCCTGTTGTGGAAGACCAGTCCAGCTGCTTATTTGTGATTTTATGTAATTAATACAGTCTGTTCTTTCCAGCTTCTCAGGTACAGCAGAAAATCTTAGTTTTTCTCTATGTGCTCTATCCTCTAATTCTATTTTCTTTAAACACCTCTTCTTGTGCAGTCTCATATTCAGCCAGCTTATTCTTCATTTCAGCGTCTGAGTTTTGCAGTTTTATCATTTAATCTGAGTATCTGTTTAAAGCTCCTTCCATTTTTTCCAGCCATTTATTGTTTGAGTTGATATACTACATCAGTGTTCCATTCATTTCAGTCATGTCTTTATGCAATTGCTTTATACTTTCCTCAAGGTACTGGAAGTCACATCTGGAGCATGCACTTGTTGCTGAACAGCTACAGTACTTTTCCCAGTCAGTGTTTTTTCATCACCTTTTGCAGCTGATTTTCCTTCAGGTCCTCTGTATTTTTTTCCTGGCATCCAGGCAGTGCACTTAATAGTTACTGAAATTTACTCAGAAATCCAGGTCTACTGGCTTTCTCTGCTAAGGTTCTGTTTTCACACAGGGAGAGCCAGAATTAAGCTGTTACTCAATATGCAGCCATCCTGGAAGTCCCTACTTGCTTGTGGTTTCATAAAATTAAGACGGTCTGTTTCCTACAGTTTTCTCTGTTACAGAAAATGTCAGGTTTTCTCTGCATGCTCTGTCCTCCAAGTCTACATGTCTTTGAAACAGTTCTTCTTGAACATTCTTATGCTCAGCTAGCCTTTTCTTCATTTCGACCTTTGATTTTTGCAGTTTTATCAGTTCATCTGAATACTGTTTAAAGTCTCTTCCATTTTTTCTGGCCTTTTGTTATTTGGGTTGATATACTCCCCCAATGTTTCATTTACTTAAATCAGCTCTGAGCACATTTGACTTCTTTTTCCTCTAAATTACTGGAAGCTATCTCTTTTACCAAAGCTGGAGCTTGAACTGCTTTTCGCTGAACAGCTGCATGACTCTTCCCAGTCAGCGTTTTCTCTTAACCTTTTCTATTTGATTTTCTTTCAGACATTCTAAATTTCCTCTAGCTGGCATCCAGGCAGTGTACTTACTAGCCAGTGACTGAATTTTGCTAAAACAGGCAGAATTACTGGCCCTTATCTATCAGCTGAAACTAAGCTGTTAATCAGTGTGCAGCCATCTTGGAAAACCATGAAGTACTGGCTTACTGTGGTAGGTAAACAAGAAAGTATGCATTCCAGGGTACTGATAATGGAGTTTTATAAACTGGATGGAAAATACACAGCAGTGATACGTAATATTTTGTGGGTATTTATTTTTAAGATAGTTAGTAGCAAAGCAAGGTACTGTACTAGAATGTTTTGTTATACCTAAGACATTGGGGAATACAACTGTACCTCCTTCTAATCTTTTGTTTGTCAAGGAGAAGTATATTACAATCTAGTATAAAATGTTGAACTTCAATTTTTGGTTTGAGCTACATTTCTGTTATAGCTAGAATGTCAGATTGGTAAGAGGCTACCCAAGACTGTATGTTAGAAAGTTTGTTACACACACATCTGGTGTTTAAGTAACATATTGCTAGTTCTGGAACTGAGTGCCAAGGTTGTCGAGCAGGGGTATTCTTGTAGCACTGTGGGGTGAAGTGTTCTGGATTGAGTTGTAAGTCACCGGACTTAAGAAGGTCAATGCTGAAAGTGCATCAATGCTTATTGTATGTCTTGAATAATTTTAATATGAGGTAATGTTGCTTTTTATAAAGGGATTTGTTTGGTTGCAAGTATTTGGATTTAAGATGGGAAACTGCGGTACTGCTGTATAACTGAGCTGCTACAAGTATGCTTTCTAGCTGTATGGAATTTAGAGGGTTGTGTTGGTAGTATAGGGTAATCTGAGATGTAGGAGATGAAGAATATCATTGCGATGTTGATTATGTCTGTATGAAATTGCATTTTGTATATTTATATTCCCTTGTTTTGTTTTCATGTAAATATATATTTTATCCTTTACAAAATGTATTTGTTGCAGTTGTACTGGTGTGTAGTCTTTTTAAGTACTGTTGACTTTAATTGCTTTGTTTTTAATGTAAGATTATTCGCCACAGTTGATTATGCAGTAGGTGTGCCTTTACGTGTTGCTTTAAAGTGATGTTGTGTAATCATTTTATTTTTGTTAGAAGTGACTTTAAGTAAGAGGTATGGTGTGAGTTTCTATAAACATACAGTCACTGGGGGTGGCTCGGGATGGGGAAGAAGAGAATTAAACTGTGCCATCAATTAGAGTTGATAACAGCCAGATAACAGCCAATCAGTGTGAGCAACAGTACTGGCTGCAGTCCTTGGGCAGCTCACTAAGGTTAGCAGGCATATATGACACATTATTCAAATTCACTGTTTTAGTGCAGGTATGCACAAGATTAGCAGAAATGTGTTATCTGCAGGCAAGATGTTGCTGAAGTATATTTTACAAATTAGTAACTAAGTTTATGTAACGCGTAACCCTGACCACAACTGTGTGCCCTGTTTGCTATAGTAGCAAACTCTTACAGAGCACTTCTCCTTTCAGCAACGTGGGTCAGAAAGACAGTAGAGCAATGAAGAGTTAAAAATAATGTTAGGAATCACACATTAACATAATCTTAATAAATACAACTGTTTTCAGCTGACTTATAAAGATTCAAAGGAGGACTATCTCAATACCTTGGGCAGAAGATTCCACAGTGTTGGTATGGCCATTGAAAAAAGCTCATAAGCAGATTGAAGTGAGATGAACCCCTGGAATCTCAAGCAGACAAGAAGTAGTGGTACACAGTGATAAAGTTGGAAGATTGGGTTTTAGTAGTTCTTTTAAATAAACAGGAGCAAGATCCTGTTAACACCTTGAATGCAAACATCAAAACCTTGAAGAGCAAGGACTTCTAGACAGGGCTGGCCTTAGGTGAAATGAATTCCTAGGCAAAGGACTCCATGGCACCCCCACACTTGGCATTCCCATACCCTCCTGAGGTGGCTTACCCCCAACTACCCCAATATGCTCCCCTCTGGCATTCTTAACACATATGCTGCTGACCCTGATACACCCCCCAAGGCAACGTCCTAGTGACTTGTTCTGGATGCACCACCCTGTTTCCACCAGTCTATTACACGCACCCTACTGATGTCATTTTAGACAAAACCTGTCTAATGTCAGAAATTGTTCATTACTCAGTGTACCACATAAAGTGTGATAAAAGCTTGGGGCATAATATCAGTAACTGCTTCAAAAACTGACTTGCTGTTCAAATATACTAATCTCACAAACATGACATGTTATTACCACAGCAAAATATATGGGCAAAAATGAGTTTTTAGGCAGTCAGTACAATTCACTGTTACTTATGTCACTGTGAGTACCCAAAGTTAAAAGCTTGTTGTTGCATTAATCTATGTACCTCAGTGGTTATTTGAATATACTTCATAACAGCTAAGGCAAGTTAAACTGCTGGCTCAGAGATTAATACCTTCACATCTAAGCATACATTTGCACTGCAAGAGTTCTTTTATTGACATTCTACTAAAGTATGATTATAAAGACAATACTGGTAAAGAGCTGACTCACTGCTCATTACGATAACTCTGTCAAATGTATTAATGAATCATACATTAATAGAACACTACAGGGCACAGTTTGCAATGATATGAAATACATACTTTGTCTGTATATACTGTGTACGTATTAAAAAGCATAAGATGCAAAACTGTGCTTGAAAACTGCAAAAAATAAATTATGTAAAGTCTGGAATTATTTAAGCTTTTCTAATCTAATCTGAATGCAGTGAACATAAAGCTATCTATTAAAACTTAGAAGTACAACTAAAAATTATTTCCATAGAAAGTGAAATATGTTAGAGGTACTGAAGTTAAGGCTTGGCCACTTCACGCTTCTTCACATTAAATGTGTTCCTTTTCACTTACTGACGTTCTTAAGTCATACTTCACCTGAAGTCAGACAGCAAGGGCTTAAAAAAGTGGCAGTGTCTATCAGTTTTGTTCTAATGTGAGGTAAGATTATGTCAAAAACTTGTGACTCACTATGACTTTAGGTGATCTATGTCTTCAGCTTAGAAAAGAGAAGAGGAACACAATAAACATAAAAGAAATAAAAGTGGCTAAGCCTCAGTATTTGAAGACAACACAGTGAAGAATTTCCCGACTCACCTATGAAAGATTACCATGCATTTATGTAAAAGTAGCATGCTGTTCATTCTTCTTCCATCAAATCAGATACTGCAACAGATACGTTTATGCTTTTGGTATAAAGCTTCTTTTTATATATGCTACTTTTTGAATGATATTGACAGTGAAATACTTAACTTGAGTAATGAATATCTGTTCAAATGTAAGGGCTTATTAAGTGTAATGACCTCTCTTCTAAGAAGCTTTGGAACAGGTTAGTCTGCCATGGCTATTTTACATGTTGCTAACAGGCTCTTTGTACTGTGTTATGGTTGCTAACAGGCTCTTTGTACTGTGTTATGGTTGCCAAATTAAAACTGCTTCTTGGTTCCCCAGAATGAGTTCATGCCCTTCTTTGGGCAATGCACTGGCATATGTGAGAAACTACAAAGTACAGTACAGTCAAAACTAATAGACACTGCCACTAGCCTGCTCCGTATTTAAAGTGAATTTATTGTTGATTTTAAGTGTATTTATTTAATGTTTTCCTAAAAAAACAAAATAAAATTCTATGTGTGCTCATTTTCTCACCATTTTCTGTTACTAGAATAGTCTGGATTCAGATCTGCTGAATTCAAGACTGTACTGAAGTTTCCGAGTTGCCCAGACCTTTCTGAGATAGAGGGAAGCCTTTCTGCTCATCAGTGGGAATGCTAAGCACTGAGCAGCTTATCTACCACGAGAGGGGTGGTTTCCAGCTCTGAAATTGTACCTTATTGGCTGTTTTGGGCTGCATTCTATCATTTTTAACTTTCTGCCTTAAAAACCCGTGTTTGCGCGGGTTTGCTCTTGTTTTAGCTCAGCGGTCCCTGTTTTGGCATCCTGCAGACTACAAGAGCAGCAGAAAGGAGAAAGAGAGACTTTGGTTGATTCTAAGTACCTCTGTTTACTGTTTTTAGCTTAAAACTGCTTAATGCACTTGTTTTTAGTCGTTTTTAAAGTTATTTCATTTATTTCAACTGCATTTACTGTTTGTTGACTACACACTCAAGTGTGCTAGCCTGCTGTGTTTAAAGTGACTTTATTGTTGATTTAAGTGTATTCATTTACTGTTTTCATAAAAAATGAAAAAAACAAAAAAATTCTAGCTGCTGCTCATTTTCCCACCATTTTCTGTTACTACAATAGTCTGTATTCAGATCTGCTGAATTCAGGACTGCATTGGAGTTTCTCAGTTGCCCAGACCTTTCTATGACAGAGGGAAGCCTTTTTCTGCTTATCAGTGGGCGTGGTTAGCACTGAGCAGCCTATCTACCGCTAGAGGAGTGGTTTCCAGCTCTAAAATTGTACCTTATTGGCCATTTTGGGCTGCATTCCATCTCTTTTAACTTTCTGCCTTACAAACCCGGGTTTGCACGACGTGCAGCGCTGCTAAGCTAGGGTAAACTATTCCCGGTGACAGAAAGTCTACTCTTCAAATTTTACCTTAGATCTTGCGGGTCTATATTAGAACATCGAATGTTCTAATATCAACACCAAAACAGCGAACGCTGAAAATAGCGAAGCTGCAGAATACCAAATTTTTTCATAGGGAAAGAATTCAGATGGCTGTTTCTGTGGCTTAGCTACTTTCAGCACTGTGGTGGAAAGTTACGGGTTGGGTTCAGGTAAGTGTGCAATTGTGCAGACGTTAAGGTTAGGACGAGGGTTAAGTGAGTTAGGGTTAGGGCGTGGGTCAGGTGAGTGGGCGATCGCGACGGACCTTAGGGTTAGGGTTTGGGTTAAGGTAAGCAGATAGATAGTAGTGTATGTACACAGTTTAGTGTAGGGTTAGATGTAGGATTTTAAGTGTATTTGTGTGGATTGCTGTATTTTTTGGTGTGCTTGTGTTGTGTATGCTTCTCAGAACAGCAAATTTATTCCCAGGGAAAAAATTCACTGTTCTGAGCTTTCGATGATATCATATTTCGAGATTCCATGGTCGAGCTTATGGTGTTCAATGTTTTGGAATTTCGATACTATGATAAAGTCCCTTTCTTGCTACTTCTCTTCTTTTCTGCACTTAAACAAGTGCATAAAGTCTATCACTTCCCGTAGCAATTACTGCAGCACAGACTGCTACCAGCACTGAATTTTCTGTAAAAGAAACAGCCTCAGTCCTTAGTAAAGTACACACCCCTCCAGGCATGTCCAAAGGCCACTTCACCATGCTTTCTCCTATTACCTGGTGAACCTGGGCATCCTGAGGCAATGTAGAAACTGCCTATTATACACTGACAACACTCTCCTCTTACCCCACAACATTCAGACTTGCGAGATATGCACTTATTTATCCAGATTGGAACCCATGCACTCTCCAGCCAAGACTGGAGTAGCCAATCAAGAGGAGACGGTCAACACTAGCACCACACCACAAAGAACACATAGACACATACCTTCACAGCTATCACATAATAACACAAAACATGCACCCATCTTCATTGAGGCTCTCAATAAAAATCTACCCAAACAACAGAGACCTCCAAGGCAAAAACACATGCAGCCACTGCACAACAACATAAACCATGAGATACATAGCTCACACAGTGTGCCTCTCAACCAAAGCCTCCAAGGCAAAACAGCTTACCCAATACACTTATTATGGGAGACTCAATAGTAAGGCATACTGATGTCCCACTCTCGAGGTTGAATAAGGAGAAGGTAACGATCAGCTGCCTGTCGGGAGCCAGGATACGTCACTTAACGCATGCCCTCAAGTCACTCCACAACAGGTACAGATATGACTCTGTCATTGTCCATGTTGGTGTGAGCAACCTGAGATGCACCTCCCTGGACTACATGAAAATAGACATGGAGGAGCTCTCAGGTTATGTAGCCCAGGACGGCACGACCCTAGGCCTGAGTAGCATCTTACCATCACCAAGAATGATACCACAGTACAAACAAAAAAATGATTGACTTCAATAATTGGCTAAGTTTCTGCTGTCATTCCAAGGGGATCCAGTATCTGTCAGCCTGGGATGACATGATCGACAGACCTCAATGCTTTGCCAGAGATGGCCTGCATCTGTCACCCCTGTGATTCCATATACTGGCCAAGGCCCTTGCTACCCCATACAGTGCCTTTTTTAGGCAATGTCCAGAGACCAAATTACCACCATAACAGTTAAAAGCAAATATAACCTGAGGATTATGCTATTCAACGCTAGAAGTCTCAATCTCAAAATGCACTCGTTCAAAGCGCACCTCAAAATGGAGAACATCGATATTTGTGCAATAACGAAGACCTGGTCCAAGGTACCTGAAAGCACTCCTGCGCTACCAGGCTATAACTCATACCACACCTTTCAACCCCAAAATGTGGATTGAAGCCCTAAAGGCGGTGGTGTCTCTATATTCATAAATGATATGTACACCTCCAGGCTAGTAGCCCAACATAACGCATCAGAGATACTCCAGGTACAACTAACACTGGGCAAAACTGCAATCTAGGTTATTGCTTGCTCTAGATCTGCCACCATGTCCCAAGAATCCCACTCCACATTCCTAAACACCCTGGAAAATATAAAGGTCCAACCCAACACCTTCATTCTGGGTGACTAACTACCCCTCCATTAACTGGGAAAACTACTCTAGTACTAACACACTTGCTCAACGTTTCCTGGAATTCATCAATTCCAATGCCCTGGACCAGCTCATTCTTACCCTCACTAGGGGTAGCAAAATCCTTGACCTGGTTATTACTAATAAGGGCGACCATTGCTCTACACCAATTGTCAACTCCTCCCTGGTCAGATCTGACCACAAGCTAGTCACCATGAATATCCACATCCCACCCACACCCCCGCAAAGTTAACCACCGTAAAATACTTTTCCAAAGCCAACTTTGGGCTTCTAAAAACTGAGCTGGCTAACTTTACATTACCCATGCAAATGGAGCATAATGCAAGACAGCAGAATCATACTCCAATGCACTGTATGAACACATACAACACAAATGCATGGAATGAACCATTCCCAATAGAAGCAAGATGTTCTCCTCCAAAAAAAAGGAAGCCAATCTGGTGGCCCCCTGCCATACACCAACTCTACAAAAGAAGGAAGAAACTGTTGAAGAACAAGGCAAAGTCCCAAGACTGGAAAAACTCCCTTGTCAGCGTTAACAAAAAGCTGAGATCCCTCATCAAATCCTCCAAAGCTAACTACGAAAACAAAATTGCAACAGGTATTAAAGACAACCACAAGGCATTCTATAGTTATGTCAAAAATCTACAAGGCAATGCTCAGATCTGCTCAGAGCTACTACACAATATTAACTCCTATACTGAGCCAACAGACATAGCCAATATACTGACTGACAGAGTCAGTACCAGAGGAATGCCAAGTACCCAATATTACAGCTGGACAGGTTAAAACTGCACTGGCCAAGGCCAAGACTACAGATCCCATGGGACATGACAACATCCCGGGCTGTGTTCTACATGAATTGCAAAATGAACTGGCACCACACCTGAGTGCCCTGTTCAATCACAGCCTCATTTCAGGCTTTGTCCCTGCCAAATGATGCACTGCTACAGTAATCCCACTCCACAAAGGGGGTGAGACTACGGACCCTGGGAACTACCGTCCCATTAGCCTGATGAGTCTGGTATGTAAAGCTATGGAGCACATCATCATGGACCTAATAAATAAGGACATAGGGAATCTCCAGACTCTAGACCCCATGCAGTTCAGATTTGTTAAGGGTAGATATTGTCTGCTCACCCTGGTAAACTTCTTCGAGTCTGTCACCAGAGCTGTGGATGAAGGCAAGATAGTTCACACAGCCTACCTCGATCTGGCCAAGGCCTTCGATACAATTCCTCATTCATGAATCATAGATAAACTCACTAAATTCAGCATCAACCCCTATGCCACAAGGTGGGTTGCAAACTGGCTCATGGACAGAACTCACACCGTGAAAGTAGCGGACTCCAAATCAGACTACCGACCAGTCATGAGTGGAGTCCCACAGGGTTCAGTCTTGGGTCCTCTCCTGTTTGGCATCTACTTTTCTGAAGTCCAGGCCAAAACCAAGGGACTCTGGCTGACCAAGTTCGTTGATGACTGCACACTGGGAACTATTATTAGCTCCCCAAATTATGTTGACATTCTACAGAAAGGCCTCACGGAGACCAATGACTGGTGTCAGAACCATGGCCTTAAGCCCAATGCCAAAATATGCATCGTCATTCCCTTTGGGAAAAACACGGTACCCATGAATTACCACATTGATGGTAATCCACTGAACACCAAAGGTGCCATAAGAGATCTGGGAACACAAGTGGATAACAATCTATTCTTCAATAATCACATTGCCACTGTGGTCAGAAATCCTTCTATGTGGCACATCTCATTACAAAGGGTTTTGCTCCAGGAAGAAAGAGGTCATTGTCTCTCTCTCTCTCTACTCTTCCCTCATTAGACCAATTATCGAGTACAATGGCCCATTCAGCATGTACCTCACAAGACATATGCAACAACTAGAAAGACCACAAAATACTTCACTAAGAGGATCCTAGGCCTTAGACACTTGCCCTATGAGGAAAGACTAAAAGAACTCTAACTTTTCTAGGTATCATATTGCCTACTTAGAAATGATCTCTGCTTGACCTACAAAGCCATCTCAGACCCAGCACTGCTAGATATGCTACATCTAAAGAAATCCCAATCCCTCCATACCACACGCGCCAGGGACCTCAACCTCATTACCACAATCAACAGAACTTTTTGGAGTGACAGGTTCCTAACTCAGAGACTCCCCATGCTCTGGAACAGACTTCCCTTGCACGTCAAGCACAGCACCTCACTGGCCCTCTTCAAGGGAAATCTTGACAAGTGGATGGGAAATAGAAAATTCATCCCAGGGATCATTTCAATGGCCCTGCTGGAAGAAGCACTGGGAAATAAAGTTGGGCAGCATGTTGCCAGGGAATCTTTTGGGCTAGGGTTGTAAAGGCTCCAGGGCCATTAGCCTAGTACACACTCCTATGAACCTAAAAATCAGATCATAAGATAAGTGAAAAAACCCTGGCTACTGAAAAGATTACTGGCACTGTCAGAATAAATCAACTATTTGAATCAGACTAACAGACTCTAGGGTCCTGGTGAAGGAAGGACGCACACATCATTTACTTCTCTTGAACTGAAAATTATAGGGAGGCAATGAAAGCCATGTAAGGCAACATTGCTTCTCCACCGTCTGACGAATGTCACCAGTATCTACATAAACATGTCACACTGTTGAAAACATACAGTACTTTTTTTTAATTAAGCCACTTGCAGCATGCAAATCACTAAGTAAACAAAAGAAAAGTAACACAAAATGAGTAGCTATTTATATTTCAGAAGAAAGGTCTTAGTGGTGTGGGAACAGAAAACAAAGAATAACTGGGATGAACATACATTTAAGTAAACTGTTCTCAGTCACCGACACCTGTGCAACATCACCAGATTAACATTTTCTTAGAACTTTAAACAGAATGAGGGGACAGCCTCCCATGGACATAGAGAAGAGTGGGGATGGGCTGCAATGTAGCTAAGGCTGGACTTGTAATCAAAGTGTACTTGCATAAGTCATACTTAACCTGTAACAGTAAATGTTTAAATTTCACAGTACCTCAGGGGCATATATGTTCTCTGCCTGCACAAACACATACTGGCATATTTCCAGAGCTCATAATTCCTTCTTTGACTCCATGTGATAGGTGATCATTTAAACCCCTCCCATCGGGGAAGCCTAACCTCTGTCAAAGTAAGTCAGTTGTTCAGGCTCTTAGTTTTAAGTAGTAAGAAAAAAGAAGAATCAGAAGCAAGAATTGCCTGAAGCAAAGTAATTCACAGCCATAAAAAACAGCACAAATAACCAAAGCCAATCAACAACACAACAATGTTGGACACTATCAAAGTATGTATAAAATAAGGGGAATAGTGAGTGAGTGCTACCACTTTGGCAATGTGAAATTTGAACATCTACTGTTACAAGTACGTAGGACTTATACAACTGTACTATTTTCATCATTCTTACTGCCTCAGTGGCATGTGGGTAGATTCTTAAAGTTTACCCCACCTGGGAAGAGGAAGGATAAGGACTCCGGAACCCTGGGAGAATGGTACTTGCCAAAACTGCTCAAGACAGTACAGTTCTGTAAGGAAACTTTCCTTAACAGTATTTGTTCAAATGATCATTGCTGCAGTAGTCTACACTATAAGGATTGTATTCTGCCAAGGATATAACAACCTGCCACCTTCCAAAGATTCAGAGAACCTTCCATGAGTCCAAGCCATTACTCAGCTTGAGCTGAGCTGACTAAAAAGACAGGTTTGGGTGCCCAGTCCTTCAGAGCTTTCATGCCAACAGGGAGAGGGAAAAGGAGGTTGAATCCTGAAAGGACAATGCTAGCAACAACAAAAAATGAGTATTCACACTCTGGCATTAATAATACAACAAAAACAAGAAGAATGAAGGGAAGGTGATTCTACTACAGCAGTAATCATTCAAACATCTACTGTTATGGTAAGTTTACTTACACAACTGGGGTATGTTGTTCACCATAATGATCACTGCTGCAGTAGCCTTAGCCTTATGGGTAGATTACCCTAGCTTACTATATTTGGGAGGTAGAAAGGGAAGGGTCCAGGAGCCCCTGGAGAATGGTAATAGAAAAGCCTGATCTAGACCTAGAGAAGGCCTCAAGCTTGTAATACCTTGTGAACATAGGTATGGAGGACCAAGTTGCTGCTTCTAGAATACTTCTAAAAATCCACCCTTTCCAAAAGGCCATAAATGAAGCCAAGGCCCTGTCTGGAATAGTTTTGTTGTTGTGAGCATAAAAAAAAATAAATAAATAATAACCTGAGACAGCCATTTGGAAATAGTCTGTTTTGACACAGCTTGTCTCCTCTTCTCATCTTCTTAAGAAATAAACAATTAATCCAAAGATCTGAAAGGTTTAGTTCTGCCAAGACAGTACCCATGTTGCCTTTGTACATCCATGGTATGGAGTAACATTTCTCTCTCATTTTTAAGCTCTGGGAAGAAAACTGGGAGATGGATAGTTTGGCTTAAAGTAAACGTGAATATCACTTTAGGCATAAAAGGATTAGTTCTCAAAGAAAACCTGTCTCTGTGGAAAAAGAGGCAGAGTTGTCTCACAAAAAGAGCTTGCAACTCAAAAGATTTACTACTCTGAACTCTGCAAGAAAAGTAAAAGAGTTTTCCATGTTAAGAACATCAACTCAGCCATATTAGCCGCTTCAAGCAGCGCAAGTGATAGCTTCTCTAAAACAAAATTAAGATACCAAAGAGGGGTGACCAATTTTCTTGGAGGCCATTTATGCAAAACCCTGTTCAAAAACATTTTGACATGAGAATGCATTGAAAGAGGAGGATCTATGGCAGACATATTGAAATGGCTGATAAATGAAACTTAATGGAAGACTAAGAAAGGCTACAGGATATTAACTCACACAAATATATTGTAAAGACAGAGAACTAGCCCTGAATGGTTAAATGTTGTTGGAATGAACTACAAAATCTTTTCCATTTACTGATATATTATTTTTGAGAAGCAGGCTTTCTTACTTCTGTTAGTACCTGCTCCACATCCTCAATAAATAGGTGCCTAAAGGGAATTAAGACCCTATCGTCCAGGCTGGCAGTTGATGTTGATTAGGGTCAGATGTATCAAACATCTCTGATTTTGTGTAAATAGATCCATACTATGAGGAAGTTTGTGGTAATTGCCCCTGGCTATTTCCAAAAGAAGGGAGAATAGCTGTTGCCTGGGCCAGACGGGATTCACCACAATGATTTTGCAAGATTCCTTCTGAATCTTCAGAAGCACCATGGATATCAGTAGAACAGGTGGAAAACCATACAGGACCATTCTTGTCCAAGAAAATGGATCTGTCTTACAGGTCTTTTTGTATAGAGTTCTGGAGAAGAATCTTACTAGGTGATTGTTCAGAGAGGAGGCAAATAGGTTTAATTGAGGAACTCACCACAGATGGGAGCAAATCTTGGAAACCCCCCAATCTAGTTTCCATTCATGAGGGTCTGCCCTTGTCCTGCTCAGCTTATCTACCACACAATTTTCCTCTGACAGAATGTAGAATGCCTGCAGAGTGTGACTGTGCTGTGAAGCTATACCACATGCTAACCTGGCTAGTCTGCAAAGGGTGTACGACCTGGATCCCCCTTCTTGTTGGAGTACCACATGCCTGCCCAAGGGACCAAAGATGATTAAAAGAGTTAACTGCCTTGATTAGGGCAAGCTTTTTTATATATTTATGTGCTTGTGTCTGTCCTTGGTGTCCCACACACCTTACACTTTTATCCCTCCAGAAACTGCTCCCTAGGCAAGACCAAGGTGTCTGTATTGCCCGATTGATTTGGAGCAGTGTGAAGGAAAAGGAGATCTGGATTTAGGGAAATTTGCTGCCTTCAATAAGCAATTTTCCTTCTGACAAACCCCAGCACTGGGATTTGAAAAGACTAAAGATGTTGATGTTGGGACAAAAGAGACTTTAGATACTACTGTATCCTTCTCATGTGGAGTTTTGCCAGGGGTATCATGAGAATCATAGATGCCATGAGACCCAAACTCCTGAGATATTCCCTTATTCCCTTGCAGTGGCCAAAGCCTGAGTGGAAAACCTTAGAAATGGATCTAGTTACAGATCTATTTTTCCTACGGAAGAAAAGCTCTTTGAACTGAGGTGTCTAGCTGACACCCCCAGAATACAACCCTGTGTGAAGGAGTCAAAAAAGACTTGAATGTTCTCTTAGAGTTCCAGCTTGTGTAAGAGCTCTCTCACTCCAGTGAGACATTCCTGAAACTTTAAAAAGGCTCAGCATAGATAAGCATCATCGTCTATGGAAAAATGTGGATACCATGTAGCCTGCCATGAGCTATAACTGGAGCTAGACACTTTGCGAACATTCTTGGTACAGTGGATAGTCAGAAGGGATAGTGAGAGAACTGACAAGGTGATCCAAACACACAAAACCTTAAACAAAAACACGAAGTCTGGATGAATAGGGATGGGATAAGTATCTTTTAAATCTAGAGTTAACAGGAAATTTGAATGAGGAAGAAAAGGTTGTGTTGTAAAGTTATATCATTTTGAACTTGGGCACTACCACAAACAGGTTTAGGAAAGAAAGACCCAGAACTGGTCTCCAAAGTTTTTTTTTTGTAGTTGGCACTAAAACCATCCTTGAATAAAAAAACATGTTTTAAAGGACGGGGGAAATAACAGAGCTGGTCTGGTGGATAAGAATTACCCCCTAAAAAAAGAGGGATTTTTTCCCACTGCCATTTAACTTTGATGAAGGATCTTCAGAACCCATCTGTCTGAAACTATCTGTTGCCAAAGATAAATGCTGAGACTGAAACTTTTTGGAAAGGAAAAGGGTCTGCCAGGGTGGGAAGTGCAGAAAAGTTCCTTTAAATAGTATTTCTGGCTTGTTGGACTGCCTTTTGTTTTTTTTGTTTTTTTGCGGGAGTTCATGAATTTGGAACCACCTGCATTTTCTTCTTAAACATTAGTTTGACATCATTTTATTGAGAATCTTTATTTTGCTTTTTGGCAAAAGTGGATGAGGGCTGAGAATATCCTTTAGAAATTTTGGAAAAGCAGGGAAGAAAAATCTTAAATTCCCTGTATCAATTTACCCCTTTCATCACACATTTTGATAACCTCTGCAGCAGAAGAGCCCAAAACTAAATCCCTATCCAAAGGAGAATGGAAAATCTTTTTTTTTCACATCACCCTGGGAGGGTCTGAGAAAACAGCCAGGCAAAGCTCCTCAGAACAGTACCGTAGCCACAGCCATGGAAGATGAATCAACCGAGTCATGCACACCCATTGTAAACAGTGAGTAGTGACTTCTGCAATGAAGAAACTAAATTATTTATGGCAGATTTTTTTCTCAGAAGATGAAACTGCAAGAAAACATTCCTCATTTCATGATTAGTCAGAATAAACTTATATCAACCTGACAAGTGAAAATTCTTAAATTCATAGTTGCAAAAGCACATACTTTTTTCCATACTTAATAATCTTCCCACCCTTGTCAGAAGATTAGGATTGGAATTAACTAAACATTTAGCAGCAGTAGGACTAACTAAAGATGTAGCCGCTGGGTCAGATTAGGGAAGAGTGTATAAAAACTGAAAAGAATGAGGAACTTTATGCAATCTATCTTAGGGGCATCAGACTGTCAGGAAAATTGCAGGCAGTGACACACACACACAGACACAGACACAGACACACACACACACACACACACACACACACACACACACACACACACACACACACACACACACACACACACATTCTCCAGAGCCGACAAAACTGGGGGAATGGATAAAGGTTGTGTAAACTCCTTCTGGGCTCGCAGGATGTTCTGAGGGACTGAGAAACCTCAGTATTCTCAAACCATACTGGCACATTCTAAAAAACAGTCTGAGAGAAAGAGAAACCCACCAAAGGAAGAATCAGAAACTAAGCTCTCTGCTGAGTCTGAATCAGAAAACTGAGGAGAAAACCCTGTATCTGTCCCTACATCTTGTTCAGATTCAGAATTTTAAATCTTTTCGGGAAAAGTAGTAGCCCTCTTTCTTTTATCCAAAACCAGTTTAACAGAAGAATCAATACCCTAAATTAAACCCTAAGCCAGACCCAGTAAACTACTTCTGTCCAAGGAAATTTAAGGAAGAGTAGATAAAGCAAAATGTTAACCTAATGTGGTGACAAAGGCTGTTTACTTAACATTTTCTTTTTGTGGCTGGAAGCAGAACAGACTGTGAGACCAGTACTGTTCAATGGTCAAGCCAAAAATGATGCCTCTTTCTGGGGAAAACAAACAGCAAAGGCCAGTAAAAACAATCAAAGTCTTTAAAATCACCTTTTTTCTCCACAAACACGCACACAGTAAAAAGACTTTAAAACACTTTGCCAACCCCAAAAAGTAAAATAAACAATTTTTCTTCATAGAAAAATAGTTTTAAATTACTTTAAACAACTTCTAAACTAACAAGAAAAAAGAGTGCTCCCATTTAAAAGTACAGTTAAGTCTTGTGACAGTGTGTTAAAACACACACTACTTGCTTAAAAATAACTTTCTTAAAAAAGAAAGTACAATAAAACGTTTACAATGCAGAATGTTTTTCCACAAAATAAACTTATCTGCCTAGCAAAGGAATAGCACAAGCTGACCATTAATCCTCAAAAGCTGTAGAGAGGTGCTCTCTTCAATGGCTGGAAAGCTCTGAATGGATTGGTGCCCAAACCTGTCTTTTTAGTCAGCTCAGCTTGAGAGGACAAATGGTTTGGATGCATGGACAGTGCCCTGAAGCTATGGAAGCTGGCCTGCTGTTATTTATATCCATGGTAGGATATAACCTATATATATATAGAGCTAAGTCTACTGCAGCAGTACTCAATATAATAAATGTTTTTTTTTTATTTTAACACCTTTATTAAACTATCACTTCTGACATAGGCAAGCATGCATTAATATTTTATTTCAATGTAATTTGTTCCTTCACTTTTCTAAAGATCCCACTTACTGTTCTTTTATCTCTGTTACAATATTCAGTACTTGAAACACAGCTGGTTTAGACTTTGATTTACATTTTTCAGTAAATGCTTTTTAGCAGCCACCAGAATTTAACTTAACAAGGTCTTACTATGTTTAGGGAATTCAGATCCTGTGTCCCAGCTCAAAAGAATCATTTCTTTACTTACAACCATATGTTCACCTAGTATTTCTGGCAAAGTACTCCGTAGGAATTTTTTTAAATCTACCAACTCATTACACTCCCAAAACATATGTTCCCATTTACCTCTTTCTTCCCCATTACACCTCCAAAATTTGCCATCTACCTGAAGAAAAAATCTTTGAAAACTGCTAGGTGTATAAAATACCGTGCAAAAACTTCCAAGCAAAAATCCAAAACCTTCTAGACTTTGATGCATACTTGGGAGTCTCACATATGTCCTCCCATTGTTTTCTTATAAATTGCTTATCCAGTTGATCTTCTCTTCCCAATCTTTTTCTAACCTTCTATGATTGATTCATATACATCATGCAATATTTTATACTTCCTACAAATGATCCTTTTTTTAACACTTAACTTATTCTCTAGATTCAACTAAAACTGCTACCAGAGCAGGTCATTTCACTTACAATTCCCTTTTCTCTGTCTATACTATGATATCAAACAATAGTAGGGAAGGCAGTCTCCAAGCCTGCATTCCAAATGTCTTCTTAGCCTCATCCCATTCTATTACCTTTCCCTCTCTAGTTATTTGCTCCAAATACATTGGTTCCTCTGCCAGTTTTCTCCAGTAAATTCCAGCTCCCTCTTGCCTGTTCTATGTACCCCTACTTGCAGTCACCTCTACTGGTAAAAACTCCTTTCTCTATTCTGGTATTGGCTTAGATAATGGAATACTTTTTGCCTGCTTATGAATATAACATTCAGTATGGCTGTTATTATTCTCCTTAAAGATCTGCATCCAAAACCACACTCTCTCCACATTTATTGATTCCCCCTACTTCATCTCATCCCTTTCCACTTTGAATTATAACCTTTTACTTGTGTTATGTATACTAACCTTAATTATGTAACTCTAAGATATCCCTTCAAACTGGGTAATCCCAAACCACCTTGTTCCTTTGGAAGGATCAACTTATCCCAGTTAACTCTTGCCATCTTTCCCTCCTAGATAAATTTATTCAACTTAATATTACTATCCACAACTTCTCTACTGCCTGATAACAATGTGCTTGACCTATGTATAAAACTAAAGGGACCAAACAAATTTTCACTGCTTGTATCTTACTATCCATATCCTTTAACAAGAGCTTCTGCTTTCTCAGTTTTTACATAATCTCTTGTCCAGTCTCCTCCCTCATATCCTTACCTGCCACAACAGAAGTCTTTTTAATCTAAACTCCTAAATACATCATCATATTATGTCCCCATAAATATGGCTACTGCTGAACCAATTTGTGTGTGGATGCATAATTTATGGCTATTAACCTTTGTTTTATCTTCATTAATTTTTTATTCCCAAAAGACTTGAAACTATCTCAAAATGTTCCACAACAATGAGAGGTAATTTTCTGGATTCATTAGGTACAAAAATATATCATCTGAAATAATAAACTCCTATGTCACCCACTGGATTACCAACTGGTTCACTGATAGGATGCAGACAATGAAACCAGGGGAAGTTACCTCCACAGAGAGTCTTCCTCTCCAGGGTTCTATGCTGAGAATTCCCCTGTTTGGCATCTATTTTTATTTATTTATTTACTTACTGACCAGGTTAATCTGACTGGGCAACAGCCCTTTTTCAGCAGAGACATAAGCACACACACACACACACACACACACACACACACACACACACACACACACACACACACACACACAAATGAGCAGATTGCATCTAGTCTAAGCATTCATATTACAAAGTTCAAAAAATGTCATGGCAAGCATACAAAATAACATTTCAAAATAATATACAATATATACAGTGTACATAGAGTACAATCAGTTTTGTACAGAAAGTAGTATATAGAAAATAATTTGAAGGGTCATGGGTAAGGGAGAAAAATGGAAGATTTATACGCACATAGTATATCTATTGGGTAGAAACCCCGTGTGAAAGGCCAAAAGCTAGACATTAGTTCAGGAAGCTGAGTGTAGAAAAAGCACCTGATTAATCACAGTAAAAGGAAGCACAGAGGCAAAAGGCATACTATAAAGAAACTACAGAGAGAAAAGAGACAGAATATGTGACAGAACCTGTAAATAAAGAAAATACAGAGAAAAGAGACAGACAAATGAGTGACAGAAATTATAAGGAGGGGGAAGATATCTTGGGATGACATGTAGAGGAAGAAGATTGTATAAGAATGGAGGTTATGTTATGGAAGGTCCTTTCATAGGCAGAAAATAATTTGAGGATTATGTTATGTAGGGTCCTTACATAAGCAGGACCAGTTATTGTAAAGGTGTTTCTTAAGGGTAGTTTTAAAGGACTTGGGGGTAGTGATGGATCTGACACTTAATGGGAATTTATTCCTGGTATTAGCTACAGAATAACTATATAGCAGTTTGCCAATATTTTTGTTGGGCTTATGGACTTGTAATAGGAGCTGTAGGGAGATACAGAGAGGACAGTTTGGAGGTAAGGTTGGATTAGGGTAGGGAGAGTGGTATATGAATATGGTTCATGAAAGATAGAGTGTGCCATGAGAAGCTGGGGAAGTAGTATTTGATGATGAAATTCCAGTCAATTTAGTTTTTCAGAGCAGTACAGTGGTGGCTATGATAAAGCTGGTTGGAGGCAAATCTTGCAATTTTACTGTGGGTAAGTTCCAGCTTGGACAGGAGATTGGATTTAAGATTTGTGAGCACAGGGGCAGCACAGAGAAGTGTGGGAAGTAGGAAAGCTTGTGTAAGGGAGAGTCTTGCTGCATTTGTGAGGAATTTTTTGTGCCTATATAGCAGATCCAGCGTTTGATGTGTCTTTTTAATGCAATGCTGAGTGTGGAGGTCAAACTTCAGTTGGTTGCCAGTTAGAACACCAAGACGTTTGTATGAGATTTGGGAAGATGGGTGAAGGCTGCCAGCCTAGCCAAATAGAATTTGATACATAATTCTGGCATTTGTAAATATAAATGTAAAATACATCCTTGTTTCTTAAATGACAGAAAACATTGCAAAATGTGAACTTCAAGATTGTAGCAACAGTGCCATCTGCTGTAAAGAAAACTCAGCCAAGCATTTCACATATTTTCTTTTGAAGTTAAAATTATGTCTTGCATACCCTTTGATCTAGATAGTGATGCCAAATTGGCTAGCTGAACACATTATTTCTATTGCTTTAACTTAAGGAATAATTACTGGAGTGTACATATGAAATGTCTTTTATTGTTGTATTTTCCTGAGCAGGTGTTAGCTTGCTAAATAATGTAGCCTGTTGGCCTGGGAACTCCAGACTAAGTGTCAAAATGATGTAATGTGTATACTGGGAAAATCTAAGTGTCAAAATGATGTAATCTGGGAGGGCCCAGCAGAAATGTTTAAGTGATTTTAAACTATTGCTGAGAGAGAGAGAGACTGTAAGCATTTTGAACTTGATATCCAACCTCAGCACTGCCTTGCTCTATGAAATTAAGTTACTTTAGAAATATAATTTCCACAGGAACATCCGATAGACCCCTCAATGGCTATATTTGTAGATATAAAGTTTACAGTAAATTTCCACAGGAACATTCAATAAGCCACTCAGTAAGCAAAATCTGCAACAAATTTATTTGGTGAGCGCTTTCGTGGCATAGATGCAAAACTTCATCATACCTATTACTAATGAAACATCCAACTCTTGTATATCTATGTTAATTGAAAAACAACCAATCATCAGTTAACAACTATTAACTTGAACACACCTTCCTTAAAAAAATGCATCATTACTAAAACCTAGCAGTTTAAGAACATAATATACATCCCTATCAGTAAAAAACATTCTATTAAAAGTGTATATATCAAAAGACATATACTACAGTGTGTATGACTGTTGTGTCTAATTATACAACTTTATTTTCCGGCCAATGGTCTTGATTTTAACAGGGGTTTAAGAGGTACCCTGTCATTTAAACCCCTTCCATTGTCTGCCCTGAATCTCACTATCCACCTGATTTTTGTTGTCTCTGTCAGGTTCACAATATCACCCCCTCTTTCACTTCCATGGACCATTTCTACAGCAAGAAATCTACATGTGTGTGAAGTGTCTGTTGTATTAACATGTTTTGCCAAAGCATTAGTACAATCACCATTCCTGATCTTCAGCATATGTTCCCGGATCCTAAATCTCAATTTCCTGTTGGTTTTGCCAACATAGAAAGATGAGCACTGGTTGCATATTTTTAAATAAATAATATTTATACTATTGCAGTTTGCTCTAACATTAAACTCAAATTCTGTCTGAGAGTGCGGATGTATCAATGTAACTACATTGATTACAGTTATAGCATGGAATGGTGCCTTTCTTTCCACCCAGTTCATCCATCTCTTTTCTCTTTTTTGGATAACATAAAAACTGTTTCAGTGACTTTTTATTCTTGTAAGAGAAGAAAGGCCTCTCAACTACAATAGGACATATATCTGGGTCTTGTGTTAAAATTGGCCACAACATGTAATCGGAATAATAAGAAGAGAAGGATGAATAATTTTGTACGTATTCCAATAGAATTTTCAAGTGATGTATGTGTAGTTACAAATGTTATCAGGAAGTACTGGATAATTCTTAACATAAGTGTTTCCAGCAGCATCATTTGCACTTTGCATTTCTTAATACAATTCAAAACTCTTTCCTTTTTGTTTATACATGTAATGCCATTTACATATATAGATAGTGTAGCCATTATGATAAAAAAGTTGCTGTAACCACCTTTTATAAATGATAGTTTTTTAATGTGAATTTCTCATTTTTATGTTACACCCAAACACTAATGTTTGGGAGACTGATGTTTTATACAGTTGTTTCTTTTCATCAACATTTGAACTCATGCCACATTTTTGAAGACTTCTGCTTTAATGAAAACACACCCCCATAACATATTAACTTAGAACAAACACATATAACTATGTACATCTTCAAAAATGAAACTTAACCCTCTAGATAAGAACTACCTCAAATAACAGCTGCACCCACAAGCATTACCTAACCTAAAATTAATGTTATCCATGCTAAAGCACATTACAGTCTGTGTTTCCAGTTACACTGATTGGTGTCTGTTCTTTCTAATCTCTCTTCCCCTTAGTATGACATATATCTTTAGAAGGAATCTGATTCGTAGTGCTTTGTAAAGGTATGACCAGGTTGCTGCCTCTTGAATGTTTCTACAGTCCACTCCTTTCCAATACAGCACCACAGGGGATACGGCTCTGGTGGAATGTGCCTTAACCTTGCTTGGAATAGATAACAGAAGACAACAAATGAGCAATCGATTGTTTAGAGACAGATTGTCCCTCCTAAGTTCCACAACAGCAAATAAACAGCTGTTCAGCTTTCCTGAAGGGCTTAGTTCTGTCAAAGCAGTACCTGAACTGCCTATGCTCATCCAAGATATGAAGAATCTTCGCTCCCTTGTTTTTTGGTTACAGAAAGCACACTGGGAGATTGATGGCTTGATTCAGGGTACATTCAAAACCAACCTTTGGCACAAAAGATGGATTATTGAGCAAAACAGCCCTGTCCTTGTAGAAAATCAGATAAAGTTGTCACAGCACGAAGGCTTATAGATTTAAGAGCAATAAGTAAAACAGTTTTGCAAGTGATGAACTTCAAATCAGCTTGAAAAGCTAGTTCAAAAGGAAATGAGGACAATTTTTGAAGAAAAAATTCTGATATCCCAAGGAGGAGGATTTTGCTTTCCAGGGGGTCTCAAGTGCAACACTTCTTTCATAAACTGTTTAACCAAAAAAAGAAATAAAACAGGGGGATCCATGGGCAGACCAGTTAAGATGGTTTCAAGATGCACATTGACAGATGCATAAGATAAGCCATCACTCAGTATCTCACAAAACTATTTTAAAACCAGAGGTGTAGGCACCATGCTGGGCCCACTGTTATGGGTAAGACACCACCTAGAAAACCTCTTCCTCTTGTAAACATAATTTTTTTTAGTTGCAGGTTTTCTTGCCTCCTTCACTACCTGTTGCACATCCTAATGGGACAAGTGCCTAAAAGGTATCAATATAGAATCATCCAGGCTGTCAGTTGTAATTGCTCTAAGTTGGGATGCACCAGTCACCCCTGACACTGTGTGAGCAGATCAAGAGTCTGAGGAAGCTTGTGGTAATTCCCCTTGATCAATTCCTTTAAAAGGGAAAACCAAATTTGCTTGAGCCAAAAGGGGTCACCCCAATGCTCTTTGGTAATTCTTTATGAATCTTCATGGGTATCAGCGGAAAGTGTGGAAATGCATGAAGAAACATTCTCATCCAAGGAAACAAGAATGCATCTGTTCTCCTAGCATACCTGCAAGTATGATGAAGAGAATTTTTCCAACTGTCTGTTTTGAAAGGAGGCAAACAGATCTATTTTGTGGTCCTGGAAGACCTCTGTCCTGAATTTCTACCCATGAAGGTCTGCTTAGTCTGTCTGCCACTATGTTTTGCTCTGATGGGATGTATGAGGCCTGATGTGTCAGAGAAGGCTGTAAGGCTAGTTCTCACGCCATCACTGCTAACCTGCAAATAAGGTATGACCTTGTACCCCCTTGTTTCTTCAGATATCTCATGACTGTGGTTTTCTTTGTGAACACTAAAAGTCTACCTGAAGACCATAAGTGGTGAAACACTTTTAAGGCCTGAATCCCTGCTAACATTTCTTTAACATTTATGTGCTCTGTAGCATCTTAAGGACAGTTTGCCTTGCACTTGAACCCCCCCCCCTTGGCACTTTTGCAAAATCTAACAAGTCTGTCTAGTCTGAATGGAGTGGGGTCTGGAGGGAGAAGGGAAGGCCTAGATTGAGATTTATCTGATCCCTCCACCTCTGTAACTCTTATTTCACAAATGCCTGCACTGGTGTCTGGTACTCCATGGGATGCAGGTGCTGGGACCAATATACATATATATATATATATATATATATATATATATATATATATATATATATATATGTATTGAGTATATATATATATATATATATATATATATATATATATATATAGATATAGATAGATAGAGATAGATAGATAGATATTATTATTTTTTTTTTTTTTTTTTTTTTAAGTAATATTGATGTTTTCTCATATGGAATCTGACTAGTAGTATCATGAGGATCATTGATGACATGAGGCCTAGAATTTTGAGAAACTCTTGCAGAAACAGTTGCTTTAAGAGAGAAATCCCTGAAAATGTTCTGATAAGTCTGGACTTTGTCTTTTGGTAGAAAGGCCATTCTTTTTCCTGTCTTTATCATGTACCTCAGGTGGGCAATTCTTTGAGAGGATGAGAGACAGGACTTTTGTAAGTTCAACTTAAATCCCAGGTGAGCTAGAATGGTTAAGACTTTGTATGATGATTCTAAACACCTGGAAACAGATTCCGCAGAAAATCAGCAATTTGTCTAAATAAGGGAAATTGTGAGTATCCTGGGTCCTCTAGTAAGAAATCACTTGAGTCAGGCACTTTGTGAATACTCAAGGCACAGTAGATAGCCCAAAGGGTAATGCAGAAAACTGATAATGTCAGTCAGACACAGCAAATCTGAAGTATTTCCTGAAGATGGGAACAATTGTAATGTGATAATCTACAGTCACCACAAAACAGTGGTCCAGAAGAAGGGGTAGAACTGTCTGCAGGGTTAGCATTTTGATTTTGAGTATTTTCAGATAGATATTTAGATAAGACAAATCTAACACTGGTCTCCATGATAGCTCCTTTTTGGGTACCAAAAAGATTCTAGAGTAAAATCCTTTTCCTTTTTGTGATACAGGAAACAAAAGTTATGTACTTACCATAATGCTAAATCTGTGGTGTCTTGTTCCATCCATTTCAACAGATGGTTTATTGGATCTGACCTTGGCACCTTTTTTAAGAAGTTGGATCCAGGACTCTGGCTTAACCGCTACCCATAATTACCTCAGATCAAGTTTGACTGCTTGTACCTGGTACTCCTGATGGACACAGCACAGACTCCTCGACCTCAACCTATGCAATAGATTATAAAAAGGAAAAACAGCTCCAGACTGTCAATAAGACAAGGCCCTCCCTGGTCAGGTCCAATTGATCACATAAGGGCCATAACAAAAAGAACAATTTAGGACAAGGGACAGAGGGAAGAAATCTTTAGCCAGACGAAAAAAAACAACATGGATCTAGCATTATAGTAAGTACATAACTTTCATATCAGATATTGTCTTTTCCATTTGACTCAACAGATGGGGCAGATTCCCCAGCTACCACAGAACCCCAGAGGTTCTCACGGGCTTCTAAAGTATGGTGGAGCCAAAAGAGGCATGGGATCTAGAGTGTACATCTAGTTTGTAATTTGACATAAATGTATGAAAGGTAGACCAAGTAGCTGCAGCAAAAAACTCATGTATGGGTACTCTAGCAAAGAAAGCAGTGGAGGTAGCCACTGCTCTAGATGAGTGAGCCTTGGGCTTCTTTGGTAGTGCTAATCTAATTTCCTTAGAAACAAAGGGGATGCAGTAAAGTCACTTTAGAAACTTCTTGACCCAATCTAGCCTTTTTGAAGTTAAGAAAAAGTTGCTATGTTTTTCTAAAGTCTTTGGTGTGATGCAAATAAAATCTGAGCGGTCCATGAACATCCATCAAATGTAAAGTACATTCCCCTTTGTTGGAAAATTTTGGAAAGAAAACTGATAGGTTAATTGTCTGGTTAGAATTTGCTTCCAAGGTCTCTTTAGGAAGAAAATAAGAAATGGTTTGCAAAGATACCCCATCCTTATGAAAAAACAAGTAAAAAGGATTGCAGGATAATGCTTGTAGCTCTTGATAGCCTCCTAAATGAGGTAACTTCTACAAGAAAAATGGTTTTCAAAGTAATTTTAATTCTGCAGAAGACACTAGTTCAAAGGGGGACAAAGTAAAGGCTTGAAGCATGACAATGATGTCCCATGAAGGAACTGGATCCCTGACTGGAGGTCTGATAAGGGAAGTTTCCTTTAAAAAAAGCCATGGAGATCTTCAGGGGCGCAATGGAAGTTTGGTTTTCTTCAGTGTGAAAGTTGGATATGGCTGCTAACTGTACCTTGGTGGTTGAGAAATTAGTGCCTTTCTAAAAAACACACTAAGAAATGTAAGATGGATGGTAATGGAGCTGAGAAAGAGTGCAAACCTTTTGAAAATGTCCATAGAGCAAAAACTTTTAATTTGCTAAGGCAAATATTCTTAGTGTTAGATTTTTGTGAAGATGACAGAATATGTATATCTAGAGTAGATGGCCTGGTGTCTCTGACCACCATTAGGAGTGGTGGAATCATGTGGTCAATTTCAGCATTTTTATATCTCAATTAAGCTGCCCAGGTTGGTGTGGCAAGAGGACTGGACTTGGATTTGGCACTCAGGGAGGATGTTTTAGATGAGGCCAGAGGAACAGAAACCAAACTTGTCAGGGCCAAAAGGGTGCAATGAGAATTATCACTGACTTGCACCTCATGGCTTTCTGAAGAAACCTGGTTATCAGGGGGAAAGGCATAAAGGAGACCCATGGACCAACTGCGATCCAGAGCATTTTTCAACGAATGTCTCTCTGGGGGAAATCAGGATGGAATAGCTGCTGCATTTGTTGTTTAGGTGGGAGGTGAAAAGATGGCAGCAAGGCTGGCCCCATTGACTGAAAATCATAACTGCCACTGACTGACGGAGCGACCATTTGTTAGGCAGAAGAAAAGACCTGTTCAGTTTGTCTTCCAAAACAGTGGAAGTCACTGGAATGTGCATTACCACCAGAAAGCATTGAGAAGACATTTTCCACTGCCACAACCTCATGGCTTCCCAGCATAATAAGTATGAATGGGTTCCCCTTGAGCTCAGAGCCCTTAAACACATGTCTTGACATATCAAGAGGCAAATGAGATCTGAAATAATGGATGGACTAAAGGGAATTATGAGTAACAGTACAGCCAGAGCCCTGGATCCAAGCTTTTGAAAAAGGTGCTGCAGTCTAATCCAATAACACATCTGTTGACAATATCAAATCTGTTTCTATAACCCCTAATGGCAACATGTGAAGGAATACTGGAGAGAACAGATGTCTCTGGACTGGTGGGTGCAGGGTGATTCCCTTGAAGGCAAGAGGATTTTCTGTCCACTGCCAAGAGTATCCTCTCTGAATTATTCTCAGCACTATTTATCTGAGACTATTTGTGGCCAGGCTGCTGGGTTTAGAGAAAGCCTAGGGGAATGAGAAAAAGCAAGAGGGATGGGGGAGGGACAGGATTCATGAGCTTTGGCATAGTCATACTTTAGCAGGGGACTGATCCTTTTTGAGAAAGGAACACTATTTACTTGGTTTGGAAGCATTATCTTCCTGATATTTCCTCTTTGTACCTTGACTCTTGTCAGGCTGGGAATTTTGTTTGTCTGCTCTTTGAAGATGGATACCTTATTAGGGGAGAACCTGGGATTGTGAGACATTTTAGATACCCCATGCATCAATTTACCTCTATCATCCCACTGCTTTAGAATATGGGTAGCAGTAGGACCAAACAGAAATTCATAACATAAAAAAGCATTTAAAATCTTGTTTTTTAAATCCTCCAAAAAAATTCTGGTTATGTAACCTAGCACAGCTTCTTAATATAACAGAAGAGGCTGCTTTTATAGAAATTGTGTCTGCACTTTCCAAGACACTTCTCAAAGATGTTTCAAAACATGAGTCACACTACAAACACTCTCATTCATATAACACTTCTGTTCAGCAAAGATTCAGCATCATCATCTAAACTGTAAATACATTGCAAAATAACTTTCCACATGAAGCCTAGATAATTTAGAATTCCAAATACTAAATTTCTTAAGTCAACTTTTTCGCCTGAGATTCTAGCCACTCCCCAATTTTATTCAGAGGGTGTAGGGTTAGAAGAAGCCAAGGACCTCTTTTTAGATGTCAGCAGCCAGAGAAAACGCAGTTAGGTCAGGTAATAAAAGTGCAAAGAGAGATGCAAAATCAGAGTACACACTGTATTTCCTCATAAGCTTTTTGGAGCTGGTTCTCTAGCCAAAGGAGTTTTGCATGCTGTTTTATGCACATTTTCTACTGCTGGTAACAGAAGAACAGCCAAAACATTTCAGATCTCATCCTCAATAAAATCATAAACTCTGCCAATCTCTGGTGCAGCTCCAGATTGCTTCTAGTGAAATACATCTCTAAACTAAGGCATCTGTGGAAAAGTGAACACCTGCTTGGGGATTTGAACTTGCTCACCTAAAGAAAAATCAGACTGGACAGACACTGACCTTTTACTATTGTCTGCATCAGAGTCCCCAACAAAATCTGCAGCCATAGAATAATTTCTAGAGAAGGCAGCCCCATAGTCATTCTGAATAGGAGCACAGTCTCTGAGATTTGCTAAATGTAAAACGCTCTTTGCTAAAGAAACCACCTCAGTCCAATACTGTAATACCCTCACTGTCTATCATATGGTGAGGTTTCTGTTTCTTCTTATTGTTAACTATACTAGTGGACAAATTATCTGGGGACAGAGTATTATGTCTGGCAAGGAGTCACTAGCTCTGGACAGGTCTTGTACCTAAAGAGTTTTGTTCTTCTGTCAGGTACTAGAACAGCTCTGAAGGCTGGGACTGACACCTGTACCATACAGGGCTGCGTGCTTACATCATAGCATGATAGGTGAAAAGGTAAGTGGTGTGCAGGCCAGCTTAAGGCAACAACAGATTCACAAACAGTAGGCTGAGGCGTGCTTTTATTTATTTTTTTTCTTTACAAGATTTGATGGAGGTGAAGACATATGAGAAGACATCAAGTCAGGGGAAAAACACCAGTCAGAATAATATATTGACATTATAAATGGCTGACTAACTGCAGCAATAATAAAAAATATAAACTATCCCCAAACAGCATATAGGGCTAAACTGCATACCATATACCAGAAACAGTTTATTTATTTTTTTTTCAAAACAAATTTTTTATTGGTATTTATATTTTAATACAATAAAAACTGAACCAATTAAATTATAACAAGAAAAATAACAAGATAAATAAAATACACAGTATACTAATAGAAATCACAAATTTTCAACAATCTTCCCCACAAGCTGTCGTAACAAAGAAAAATATAATATAACAGGAATTAAATAGTACTAGATATTAGAATTAAATTACAAACCACTGAATTAACTCAACTAGAAATAAGAAGTGTATTAACTTTGGAGCAAATTTTTAGAAACAGGGCCCTCTTCTTAGGACTCTTATTAATGAATTTGTGAGCAGCCATGTAAGTAAATACCAATGTTTTAAAGTTATTCCAACAAAGCTTAGTACGGTCCAACCAATTTCTAGAGATGTACAATTTCATGAGAGAACATATAAAAACCAAAACATGGGTATCAAATAAAGAAAGAGTACACATAGGTATGTGAAGGATGGCTAACTCCCAACAAAGGGTCGATTTGTGGTATCCCATTTTTTGAAGACGGACCTTTAACGAAGTCCATAGTTTGTGAGTATGGTAACAAGACCAAAAAATATGAAATAGATCAGCATAGGGTGCTGAGCAGCAAGGGCAGGAAGAAGATTTATTGGGGTCAATTTTTGCTAATCTAGCTGGAGTAAAATATGTATTATTGTTAATCATTAATTGTGTGTAAAAAAGATTCTTAAAGGGGGAAAAATTGACAGTGTTCTTTATGGACAAAAGTTTCTGATTATGTGAAAGAAGAGGATGATAATTATTCCAATAGTTTGAAAAAAGACATGGACTATTATTTATCATAGACGATATAAGTTTATATGAATTAGAAATCATATTCTTGGGTAGAGTAAGATTATGCAAAACAGATTCTAATAAGGGTATATTTTGTCCATTATCCAAAAGATGTATAAATCTAAGTTTAATAATATCTCTCAATTGTCTAATTAACGATATATAAGTTTTATTTATCTTCAAAATCACACATAGGTTAGATAATGATTCCTTATTATGTTTGAGTATATCCCAGACCACCAAGTTTTTAATTTCCGGGAATTTAGAAAGATTAACAGGAAGATTATTAATTGTAATATTAGGATTTAGATGTAAGGGTTGAAGTAAGGGAAAGGTTTTATCTAAATTTATAAGTTTCATTAAATTTTGAAAAATAATAATCTTATGTTTTAAATTATTTGAAAGTTTGAGATTTTTTAAGGAATCATTTAAGAGAAAAGGGAGGGTTTCCGATTTAAATTCAGGCTTGTAACATGTTGAAACCATATTTTAGACCAGAGAGGATAAGAATTGTAGTCTCCTAATTTAAATTTAGAAATACATAATAACCTACTTGCCGCAATAATGAAGTAATATAACTGAAAATTTGGAAGTCCCAATCCTCCCCCCGATTTAGGAATAATTAGTTTATCATATGCAATTCTCACAGATTTTGGATACCAGATAAATTTAGCTAAATCCTTACATATTTTAGACAAAAAGATTTAGGTATTACCTGATCTACAGCATTGAATTGAAAGAGAATTTTAGGCAGAATATTCATTTTAATTATAGCAGCTTTAGACAAAAGCGATAATTTCAGTTTCTGCCATCTAAGAATATCAAGAGTTATTTTGGACCAGGATTTAAGGAGATTATTTTGAAATGTAGATGAAAGATTATGACTAAAGAAAATCCTAAATATTTGATATCAAAAGTAATTTTAAAAGAAGACAAAGGAAAATACTTTGAATTGTGTCCCTGAGGATTTATAGGAAAAATGTGAGATTTCTGAAAATTAACTTGATAATCTGAAACTTTAGAAAAGACCTCAATGGAAGATACAATCTTATGAAGATCAGTGTTAGGAAGTTGAAAATAAATGATTAAATCATCAGCAAAAGCTGACAAAGAAACATTAGTCTTTATTACTCTAGGAATCATATGGAATGTATTTGATTTTATAAAAAGAAATAAGGGTTCAATGAATATATTAAAAAGAAAAGGAGATAGCAGACAACCCTATCTAGTACTATTAGTTATTCGAATTGGTTTTGATAAAATTTTGTTTATCCATAGGCAAGTCGAGGAGTTATTATATAAAACTTTAATCATGTCTATGAAAGAAGAGGGAATGTTGAAATATGATAAGGAAAGAAAAAGAAACATCCAGTTAACCCTATCAAAAGCCTTCGTCACATCTATTATCAAGGCATAAATTGGATTTTTGTCTTTCTTCAGTATATGCATTAATGAATCTAGAGTTAAGGTATTATCCCAAGTATGTTTACCTGACATAAAGCCTGATTGTTCCATGGATATTATAGAAGGAAGAATTTTTCTAAGTCTATTAGCTAAAAGAGAGGCTAAAATCTTTATGTCAATGTTAATTAAAGAAATGGGACGATAATTGTGCGGATCTGATTTGTCCTTTTGATTTTTTAAGATTAAAATTGTTCTCGAAGTATTCCAATATAAGTCTGAGATACCATGTTTTATTACATAATTATATACTTTTAATAATATAGAAGAAACCAATAATTTATAAGTTTTAAAGAATTCGGCTGTAAACCCATCAGGGCCAGGTGATTTTCCAACCTTGAGATTCGAGATAACGTCTTGAATTTTTTGTAGACTTATAGGGGCTGAGAGCAATTCTCCTTGATTTTTACTTATGGAGAGGAATTTAATAGATTTAAAAAACTCAATCATATTTGTATGCGTAGAACTATTTGTATTTCCGTTACAATATATGTCAGAAAAAAGGTTAGAAAAAAGTTGTATTATTTCTTGATCAGAGTTATAAATCTTATTATCAAAGTGCAACCGAGATATCTTAGGAGGTTCTTGATTGTTTCTAATTAATTTTGCAAGAAATTTAGATGGAGTTTGTGCCCATTCAGAGTAGGTAGCAATCATCCTTTGTTCAAAAATGGTTAGGTTCTGTTTATGTAATTGAAGTAATTGGGATTGTAAGTCATTTATTAAATCATCTCTCTTGGGATCTACAATTATTTTTTGTTGTTTTTCTAGTACAAGTAGTTTATTCGTAAGTTCAGTTTCTTTATCCTTATATTTCCTTTTAAGAAAAGAGGCTTTATTAATTAAAATACCTCTCATATACGCTTTACAAGCTGCCCATTGTATATCCAAAGGTATATCAGAACTATCCAGACTAAGGGTAAGATTAGATAGTATTTCAGTAATTTCCTGGATAATGTCTTTATTACGGAGTAAATTATTATTAAGTGTCCAATTATTATGTTTAGAGGAGAAATTTTTTTTATGAATAGGATTAATGTTTATCGAAATCTTAGAGTGATCAGATACGGATCTCGGATCCAAGAATAGAGCAATATCAAAGTGAGTGAAAAATTCGAAGATTAAGAAGAACTCTAATCTTGACCAAGATTTGGAGCATTTTGAATAATAAGTGTATAGCTCCTCTTCGTTATTTGGTTTTTAAAGAAACAGGGTCAGTAAGACTAAGGTCAAACATCAAATCTTCCAAGGCAGATGAGGATTGAGTATTGTACCAATAATAGGAAGTTTTATTAGAACGATCAACAATAGGGTCAATCACAGCATTCCAATCACCCCAACTATAATATAATGATCTTTAAAGGTTACCAAAATATTATGAATTTCTGTAATAAAGATATATTGCTGGGAACATGGGCCATATAAATTAAAAAATATAATAGGTTTATTAATATTAGGAAATTGAGATGTGAAAAACACCATCTGCCATTTACATCAGATCTTATATTAAGTATGGTACCCTGAAAAGATTTTTGATAATTATCGCTACACCTCTAGCATTAGAACTATTACCTGAAGAAATAATAAGTTTCACCCATTTCTTCTCTCTCACTCCTGCCCAATCGCTATCATACAGGTGTGTTTCTTGAAGGAAACATATATTCGCATATGATTTGAGAATCAGGTGACAAATAAGCGCCCTTTTAGACCTATTTTGCAACCCTCTAACATTCCACGAATCTATACATAAAGTCATAATACAATAAACTTAGTTGGGACTAGTATATATTTATTGTAAAAGAAAGGAAAAACCTAAGAGAGTAAATACGGAGACTGTGTAAAAAACAAAAGCGCTCACTTTTATTCGTAAATACATAACTGACTTTTATTTTTAATCTTCTCCTATATTTTCCATACTGTCCTTTATCTATAATCATAGAATGACGATAATAAGCATAGAAAAAGGACAAGGAAAGAAACAAAATACGACAGCAATAAGAATCCTTCCATACCACCCCAGTGCCTACCCACCCCTCAATGTTAATGGAAGGAGATAATATATCGTACGACTGTAAAGCTAATAAAATGTTAGCATAATATTTCTTGTTATAACAAAGGATTAAATAAAAATTAAGTAACAAACTAAAACTCCAACAATATGTACATATATACAGCACACTATGTTTCCAAGACCCAGCTATGTTAGAACCCATATATACCACCCCCACGAGATCATATCCCGAATAATGAGAATAGCCATAAATAAAAGAGAAAAAAAAATTAACTTATCTAACTAGAATCTATATATAACCTAAATGGTTCATGTAAACCCGACCAATACATCATGCAATAAGGCATACATTAACAAGTAATACATTAAATATATATTAAACTATATCGCTGTTTCTTAAATGTCTCTAGAATGAAGTCCAGAACAATGAACATTCACTGTAGGACACCTCTTGAAGTGGAGCACATCAGCATCTCAGCAACAGTATCACAAGCAAAGGTTCCGCTTCTTACAGTTAGATGAGAGCCATAATACTCACAGAGAACCACAAAGAGGAAATATATCAGGAGAATATTCTTCCGAACAAATCAAGACACCTGTACAGTCTCAAATTCCGGAACATCTTGACGCTTACTGGCATCTGCAGAGTCATACATTCTTCTATCTCCTACCCGATTTTCCCGCTTAATAGTTCAGATACTGTCTTTAACCAAGAACTCACGCCATAACAGAAACAATGTTAAGCCAACAGCAAGGCTTACTTACTTTGTTAGCATATTTGACAGAAATAAGCCTCGACAGTCACAAAAAAAAAAAAAAATAGTCTTTGAACAACCACACATGCTGAACAAAATATTACTCGCATAAAAACATTTGCACAATTCAGCACTTGTAGGAGAACAGCATTTCTTCACAACGATAGTGTAAAGCAAACTGAAAGATAACCAAAAACCTTTTCATACCACTGGGTAAGAGTTAAAGGCTTTAATAAAAGCTTCTTTAGCTTCCGACGGAACACTCGCTGAGTACTTAACCTCTTTATATGTAAATAAAAGAACACTCGGGTATCTCATCTGAAACCTTATATTTCTTTTAATTAAATCAGCACAGAAGGGAGCTAGCCTCTGCCTACTCAATTTTATTTGATGTGGCAAGTCTTGAGTAAAAGTAATTTTATGACTGTTCCATAACAATGTTTTTGCTTCTTTGCTGACTGTAAAATGTTTTATGCATCCTGAAAGTTCAACAGTTTTGTATAAATGATGCGAGGGATTTGTGAATCCTGTCTGCGTCTAATTGGTCTATGCGCCCTTTCAATTATTATTTTATCAGCAGTAATACTCGGACCCAAAAGTGCACTGAAAATCTGTCCACAGATTGAAATAAGGTTTTGGTTATCATATGTTTCAGGTAGCCCCCTAATAATGATATTATTACGACGGCTTCTCGCTTCCAGATCTGTTAGTTTAGTTTGTAATTCCTCAATAAGCACAGAATTGTTTTTTGTAATATCAGACACTTGACTAATTTTAAAGTCATTATTTTGTGTTTTTTGCTCTAATGTGTCCATTCTCTGTACTAACTGGTTAATAGATTTAGTAAGACCAGACATTTGGTCAGAGATAAGCTGGACAGCATCCTGAATTGGTTGAAGCGCAACTTTCAAATCTTCGATGTGAAGATTTGGTTCAATTTTTGTTTTGGCATTTGTTTTATTACCTGAGGAACTACTATCCAGAGCAGTTTTTGAAGTTCTCTGCCTTTTACATGTGTTATCTTTCTCAGGAGAAAGGATTGAGGAGATTTTTGCCTTAGAATTCTGGGCATCCATATTCTCCGCACTTTCTGACATGACTGAATTCCGATGAACAATACAGAAATAAGGAGCGCCAAATACCAGAAGTGCGAATCCTGTCAGGCACAAAGTTTCTCACACAGGCCTCCTGAAAACTCGTACTCCTTGTCCCAGAAACAGGATAAACAGGAAAAAAATACAGTTTTTGCCAGAAAACAGACCACCAATTAACTTCGGATAAGTTATATTAGTCTCTTGTATCACCGAGTAATAATTACATCCGTTTAGAAGCACTTAAGGCTATAAAAAATAAAAATTAACGGTAGGAGCTCGTGGGTAGGGTGCTAACTAGCCGACCACCATCTTGGAACCCCAATACCAGAAACAGTTTAAAATATGCTAAGACTTGTTCTACAACCAGCACAGTATAGTAAACACACACAGTCATAGTACCAAATAAAATTCACTTGTCCAAATATTGCCAAAAAATAAAATCTATGCCTGTAAATCAAATGGAAACATTTTAAAACAGCATAAATAAGCATTTATTTACATATTCCCTTGTCTGAAATGACATTCTCCTCAGAAAATGCAAATAAAGTAATATGTGGTAAAATTACAATTTAACAAAAAACAGTGTTAATTTAGTAGTATCTATAACATAACTGAAGAAAAAAGTGAAAAAATGCATTATTTTCCAGGCAGAATTTCAACATAAAGCAGATAAACAAATGAAACAAGAGATATGATTAAATCATGGCTATAAATGCATGAGGCAGTCCCTAGTGTTTCACTGAGACCACAGAACGTCTGTTTCCCAGTACAAGTAAAAAACACTTTAGAAAAGCTCCTTAACTGATTGAAAGTAGCATTAAGTATGCAAAGATCACAATAATAAGTTATAATTCCCAGAGAAATAGACAGCAGTAGTAAATAGCAAGCGTATTAAAATAAAAAAAGATCACACACAAATATCTATCTACTGCGGTGGTGGTGCTGTGGTAGCGTTGTCGCCTCATAGCAAGACGTTGTCCCGTTCGATTCTCAGCTAGAGCGTCTTCGGTGTGGAGGCCTACGTGAATGGGCTGTGCCTTCGTTGAAGGTTGTGCGTTAGGGCTGGTAACCCGGTATGTAAAAATCCAGTACCAATCATTAGCGGACCGGAGATCCGCTGTGGCGACCCCTAACCGGGAAAAGCCGAAAGATACAAACAAACAAACAAACAAACACACAAATATCTATCTAAATATATTTATTTATTTAAAACAGAAAAAAATCAAAAGTATATAATAATAAAGAAGAAGTTCCCAATGGGATCTTATATGAGTCTAGAATCTGTAATCCACCAATGCAGGCTGCTGAGGAGATTCAGCAGTATGATTCCTACTGCTGACATTAAAATACTGAACTGACTTCCTGTGACAGGGGTTAAGCTTCCCCCTGATGGCAGGGGCTTAGCTGATCCTCTATCACAGGGATTCAGAGAAGAGATTTTTGAGCTCTAGAAAGCTGCAACTGTGGGTCTGTGCAGGCACACAAACCATATGCCACTTAGGAAATGTGAATGATGAACATACATTAAAATAAGAAGGTGAATAAATAAACAAACAAACAAAAAGTATAAAAAAGCACCCCTAACAGAACGGCACCTCAGGTGTCTGCCTAATGCATCTAACTTTGATGCCAGCCCTAGTTCCAGATGATTATCTGGCAGAGGTATCATGCACCAAATGGAGTCTGCTTAAATTGCCAGCACAAAGTCCAAGATGTAAGGCATTACAGCTGAGTCAAGATGAGACTGTAGTATAAACAATAGTAAGTATTTAATCCTGGAGACTATCTTCAGGTATAAGAATGAGGGGCTGCCCAGAGCTGACACTTGATCCAAAAGAGAGAGCACATGATCAGCTCTCTTCAAATCTTGAACCTGGTCTACATAAATTAATACCTCAGTGTTAACCAAGATTGTACACTTTAGACAACAGTTAATGGAGATGCATGCTGTAGACTGAACCAGTAAAACCCCAGTCTTAATTACATTTACTCTTAATCAATTTTCAGCTATCCACTTTAGAATGACATCAAGGTAAGCTTCCAATATGCCAGCAGCGAATACTGATAAAGGGCTGAATGTGACAGAAAACAGAATACCATCAGCATATATCACAATGCTAGATCCGTAACCATCTTCATAATTTAACAAGGTTAAATGGTATAGTGCGATGGACAAATGGCATCAAATCCTTTACAGGACTAAATGAGTTAATCAGTTGATAGCTCACGTGAAACAGAAAACAGACGAGACAGGGAAATGTAAAGACTAGTACAATAATAAAATAAAAATAAATAAACACAGTGACAGTAAAACAGCTAACACAAAGAGAAAATGGAATAACTTTAAAATGAGTAGAATTTACATTGAGGTATTATTTTATGTAGACAGGATTCAAGATTTGAAGATTGGTAATCATGTACTGTCTTCTCTTTTGGATCAAGTGTCAGCTGTGGGCAGTCTCTCATTCTTAAACAGAAAAGAAAAAAGTTCTTCTCAATCTGTAAAAAGGTAACATTCAGTCAAGGTCAAAAGGAAGTGCGAAGATAATTAGGATGAAAAAGAGAGAAGTCATTTTGTTATCAGAATATCCCCCTCAAGTGGGGCATGGAAGAAGCAAAGACAACCTAACACATAAAATCAAACCCCAAAAATGAGCAGACTGAAATGTGTGCAGGCCTTACAAGAATTCCCACTCAGTCTGAGGAAGGACTTCAAAATCTGCAACACAAGTGCACATCACAAAGTACTGCACTGTACTGCCTCTTGTTTTTATTATTCATTGTTACACAACATGGTTACTGAAGTACCTTTCCTAGCAGTTCTTCAAACTCTGGTGGCCATTCCTGCATCAATCTGTCAATATCTGGCATTGGTCTGCAAAGAAAAATAAAATAAGAAAAACATTTATGTTAATAAATAGCATACAATGTCAGGACTTCAAGCTTTTTATCTGACTGCAGCTAAGAAGAATTAAATTATGGATATATTCTTTAATATAAGGAATAATAAAGTAATACTGTCACTGCCATGGGTGTGAGTAGGATTTTTGGAATTGTATACCAGTTTCCAGGACAGGGGGAACTGGAAAAGTGAATGTAGCCAGCTAGCAATCATGGAATATGTACACATCAGACTCCCTGGAAGATGGGTCTTTTGACCAGCTTTCACCCATGGAGAATAAATGAACCAACTGAGAAACAGCAGAGCTGAAAATTTACTTTACAAATCTTCTTTGAGGTAGCTAATAACAGAATAATGCATCACTCTGGACACAGTTCTCTTCTTTTTTAGTTCAGTAGCACTTTTTAATGTGTACACGCGTGTGTGCGTGAAACAGGAACATTTGACGCCTTTGTTTTTGAACAAAATGTTTTCTCCAGGAAAATTCATTTGCACACCATGGCTTATAATGTGCATGCCCGGTTTCACTATTTTTTATATTCATTTGTTAAATGGGTAAACCCACTGGACACAAGAGTCTCTTTTCCAGGGCAACCCAGTAGTACAGTCTGGTTAAGTGATGTGCTGAGTCAAAAACTAGGCAATGATCACCACATCAAATTAGTGAGGCAAAACATCTTTTAGGGTAGTTTTCAGCAGCAAACTAAGGAAGCAGAACAGATGAATGGCAGTTATACAACATAATACCCAGAAACAATGTTGTCTGTCAGCAGCTGAAAAGGGTCCTTGAACCAGCATTTCTACCTGTCAATAAACAAAATAAATAGAATATCTCTGAATCAAAAGCATTGCAGCGATTTATTTCCAGTATAACATCAGCATCAGCTAAGAAAATAATTGCTGGATTGGAAAAAAAAGATAACAGGAAAACACAGCTGCAGAGCTGTCATAAAAAGGCAGACCTGACCATGTGTTCAATAGGGAAGTAAAGCATACCTGGCTGAGCTTATTGCCATTACAACCAATGACTGAATGACAGGTCAGTGTCGAAGGATGTAAAACAGATTTTCTTAAGAATACTAGTTGATCTATAAGGGGACTAACCTTGCCCTTCCCTCCCACAGCAAACCAGAGGAACATCTCTTTCATCTTTCTTCCAAGCTTATCTCTCCCCTCCTATCTCAAGCAAGCACCCTTCTACTCACTTTTACAACCACAGCTTAATGCACACTTCAAAGAAGCAGGCAAGTGCAAATTCTCCATCTCTGGCAATATTACATACCGTCTCTCTGAGCTTTCATCCTTACCATTTGTCTAAATCGACTATTACTCCACACTCCCCCTACCCACTGATCAAGAGCCTAGAAGTGTCTTCTAGTATACGTTGTATATAATAATTTTGTTATATTCATACCCAAAATATTTAATTTTTGTACTGCATTATCTTTACTATTCCGTACTACATCATTCACTGTGTATTGTTGCAGTTACTCTTTATTCACTTGCAATGTATCCCAGGCGACGACTGAAGTTAGTCACTGGTGATCAGTGATCTACTTCAGTTAATACATTTAAATAAATAAATAAAATATGCCTAAGCATATGCACACACTTAGTAACACCTGAGCCGATGATGCACACACAAGGTATGAAGATGGTTTTATCCCTTGCAATGACAACTGGAAGACAATCTAGCTGGTTCAGTAGCATTTCAGAGAACAAATGTGGACATTCATAAGGGAAACCTGAGCTTAATAAAAATTAAACACAGCAGCTTGAAGCTCCAGGATACGATAAGCAGAACTGAGGGGTACTAAGGCGGAGAATTTTCCAAAATTTGATGTTCCCAAACTAGGGTTCAAATGGGGGTAAGAGTGCTTATAGATCATTAGGTTAATGTCTATCTGTGGAGAAGGGCTCTACAAGGTAGGTGGAGATGCAGAATCTCATTCAGGTACAACTTCAACAGCCATTGCAAGGTCACAGTCCTGCTCTGCTCTTCACAAGGTCATGACAGGTGGAAGCAGTCAACATATGCAACATGACTGTGAAATAAACAAGGCTCAAATCAAAGAGGTGTCTGAGATAAGTTGGGATAACATGCAAAAGTAACTAAAACAGACTCAAGTAACAAGTGGATAACAAAAAGTGTGAAAAAAGTAAAATCTACTCTGGAGTTCAAATCCTCAAACACTTCAAAATTTTTACAAAAAAAAAAAGCATACAGCTGTTGGTTAGAGCTTTCATCCCATAGCTTAAGGAACTACTTCAAACAATCAATGAAACTAACAGCTGTTCAAATAATGTACAGTCAACATTATGTGAAACTGAATTTATATGTATGCATATATACATATACATACATATATATATATATATATATACATATATGGGTCCCCTTCAAAACATCAAACTCATAACATCTAAATTCATAGTATCGAGACCAGAACATCAAAAACCCATAACATCTAATTTCATAACATTTAAAATGTACAATATGTAACAGTGTATCATTAAACATGTAAATGTTATAGTTTAATCTGTTAATCTTGTGGTATCACTATGAGATGTTGTAGTTTTTATTTCTATAATTATTATTTGTATAGTGTAGGAATTTATACTCTTTTTATAGTGTTTATTTTCCGAGTCTGTACATGTCTTTAGGCCATACACGCAAGTGATATAGACATTATGTGTACATTCTTTATGGTGATCGTGATACAATGGGGTTTGGAAATTAAATTTTTCCCACTGTAGTGCGATCTCAGATTTGGTATATTTAATTTACAGGGGGTGTGGGGGCAGAGCCCCCCACATGGAGGATGCAGGGGGGGCTTGCCCCCCTGCAGAAACATAGTAAAGTGTACTTGGTAATTTGGTGTCATTATATGTGGAGGGGATGCTATTTTCATATGATTTGTAGTGTTTGATGTTATGATGCACATTTTAGATGTTATGAAATTCGATGTTATGGTTTCGATGTTATGAATTTAGATGTTATGGGTTTTAGATGTTTTGAAGGGGACCATATATATATATATAGATATATATATATCTATATATATATATATATATATATATATATATATATATATATATATATATATACACACACATATATACATACATATATACCAATGAACACTGAAAACGTTTTGAAAAAATTACTGTAAAATCCAAATTAAAAAAAAAAGTTATGTACCTACCATAACGTTCCATGTTAGTCGTCTTCTTCTCACCTTCTTTCTTGCTGGTTGGGTACTCGGCCATCTTCAAAAGCTCGAGAGCTGCTTACTGGCTCAAGGCCCCCCTATATCCCATGATGCCTGGCGCTAGATACCCAGATCTCGTTTGGTAAGTCTAACTGCAGACATAATAATAAAGGAATCCTATCCTAGAATGCATAAATCCTACTGGAGAGACTATTAAGCAGAAGGAAATAGCCAGAGGAGACTCAGCCAGTGCAAAATCAAGAAGAACTCTTCTCGGTCCACTAGGATAGGGGGATGGAGGGTGGGACACAAGAAAAAAGGCGAGAAGAAGACAACTAACATGGAACGTTATGGTAGGTACATAACTTCTTTATGTTAAGTTGTCTATCTCGCCTTCATTCTTGCTGGTTGGGACAGCGTCCCTAGCACCTAAAATCCTGGGTGGCTCATTGGAAAAGACTCTTCAGAACAGTGGAACCAAAATCAGCTCTGCTCCTGGAAACCAAATCCAACTTGTAATGCAAAATGAAAGTATGTGGGTTGGCCCATGTAGCCACAGCACAAATAGATTCCATGGGCAACCTAGCCTGAAAAGCCACCAAAGTGGCTAAAGCTCTGGTGGAGTGATCTTTTGGTTTGACTGGTAATTCTTTATTCCTGAGCTGGTATATGAATGTGATGATAGAAGACAACCACCTGGATAAGGTTACCTTGGAGACCGGAAGACCTTGTTTACCTACTGCATAAGACAGGAACAGTTGATCAGATTTTCTAATGTCTTTGGTTCTATGTAAATAAAAGCGTAGTTGCCTGTGAACATCTAACTGATGCAACTTATACTCCGCCCTGTTGGAGTGGTTAGGGAAAAACACAGGAAGGTCTATGGACTGATTCAAGTTACTCTCTGAAGAGACCTTAGGAAGGATTAGTCCTAAGAGCAACCCTGTCATTGCAGAACACGAGGTATGGGGGACGGATAGAAAGAGCCTGTAGTTCCGAAACTCATCTGGCTGAAGTAATAGCTACCAGAAAAAGAGTTTTCCAAGATAAGAACTTCAATGAACAAGAAGCTGCAGGTTAGAAAGGGGGCAAAATTAGCGAAGCTAAAATCAAATTTAGATCCCACGGTGGTGGAGGATCTCTCACTGGGGGCCTGAGCAGAGTGCTTCCTTTGAGAAAGGCTTTACACAGCTTATGGGATATGATATTGTTTTCCAACAGGCCAATGTGAAAATATGAAAATAGTGTAAGTGTTTCTGGTCATAGACTTGTGTGATGACAAAAGGATTTCGCGCACAGAGGGGGAGAAATCTGGGAGCCTGGCTAAGGTTGGAAGTGGAGTAACCAAGCTGTGAGCTGGAGAGAGAGCAGGGATTGGTGCAGCCCACCCGTTTGATGAATCAGGAGGTCTGGAACTAGGTCCAGATTCCAAGGCTGTTAGAGAAGATAGCGATGCAGGAACGGAAACCATATTTGTCGAGGCCAGTAAGGAGCAATGAGGATCATTTTGCAACCCAAAATGGTAGCCTTCTGAATTAGCTTTGGTATGAGGGGGAAAGGAGAGAATGAATGAAGAAGTCCCTGGGGCCAATCGTGGGCTAGAGCATCTCTGGGGGAATGCCCGGGAAGTGGAAGGAGAGAGAAGAAATTGCTGCACTTGCTGTTGAAGGGAGTTGCAAAAAGGTCGCAGCAAGGTTGACCCCATTTGTGGAAGATTTGGTCCGCAACTACCTGGTTCAGAGACCACTCGTTAGGCATGAGAATTGCTCTGCTCAGTCTGTCTACTATGACGTTGAACCTCCCAGGGATGTGCGTTGCAATCAGAAACCAGTGGGAAGATATCGCCCACTGCCAGAGTCTGAGTGCTTCTCGACATAGGGGGTAGGACCTGGTTCCGCCCTGCTTGTTGATGTACCACACTATGGACATATTGTCCGTTTGAACTGCAATGGTCCCGGTAGGAAGAGAGTCCTGAAGAGCCTGCAACGCTAACAGCACGGCCTTCATCTCCAAGACATTTATGTGCAAATGATACTCGTGAGGTTGCCAGGTGCCTTGGACTGTTCTGCCCTGATAACGCCATCCCCCACCCAATCAGGGAGGCATCCGTGGTCACTGTAGCCACTGGAGGGGGGAGAACAAAGGGTCTGCCGTGGAGCACTGATGTGGGGACCATCCACCACGCAAGATGCTTCTTGCATGCCTGAGTGATCATAATCATGTAAGACATGGGAAGCTTCTGGAAGGACCATTGGGTGAAAAGAAGCCACTGGAGAATCCTCATGTGAAACCAAGCTAGAGGGACAAGTACAATCGCTGCTGCCATGAGATCTAGCGTTTGAAGGACAAATCTGACTTGAATCCTTTTGCATGCTAATAAAACCTTGACATGCTGACGAATCACTAACACCCTGTCTGGTGGGAGGCTCACTAACATGTCTTTGGTATTTAAATTTGCACCTATAAAGGTGATAGATTGACAGGGAGACAATGCAGACTTTTCGAAATTTATTGTGATATCTAGCCTGGAGCAAGTGAGCAGTGAGGAGCCAGTCGTCGAGATATGGAAACACCTGGAATCCTTGCCATCTCAGGTGAGCGGTAACTACTGCCATATATTTGGTAAACACCCTGGGGGCTGTGGTGAGACCAAAGGGCAGAGCTCTGAACTGATAATGGCTGGCTCCCAGCCGGAAGCGAAGGAATCTTCGGGAGCGTCTGTCCATTTTGATGTGGTAGTACGCATCCTGAAGATCTATGGAGCACATCCAATTGTCCTGACCCAGAAAGGGTAAAATGGACTGAAGCGTGACCATCTGGAACTTCGTTCTTTGTACAGACTTGTTTAGTCTGCTGAGATCCAAAATGGGTCTCCAGTCCCCTGTCTTTTTTGGTACCAAAAAGAACCTTGAGTAAATTCCGGATCCTTGTTGGTCTGCTGGGACTTGCTGGATGGCCCTTTTTCTTAGCAGTTTTGAGACTTCTTGCACTGCTTGGTCCCTTAGATTGAGTGGAACATCTGGAAGGGACTGTTTGACCTTAAGGGGGTGTGAATGAAGGGAATTCTGTAGCCTCTGGATATGACGGACTGTACCCATTTGTCTTGTGTTATGTCTTGCCAGGCTCTTGGGTACAGCGATAATCTTCCGCCGACTGCCTCCAGAGGTGAGCAGCCGGGCAACAGGGATGCTTGAAGGGCTTGTCAGAGAAAGACTCTCTGCTGCCCTGGTTTTGCGGACCCCCTCTGCCACGAGGGCGGCATCTGTTATTGTTCCCTCCTCTGCCCCTGGGAAACTCACCATGCGTGTCCGGCAAGGCTCCTTGGAATTTCTGGAACCACATCTTTCCACTCTTCTGACCCTTAGGATATGGTTTGGAAGGAGTGGAAAAACGGACTCCTACGACAGAGAGAGTCTTGCCTTCCTGCTCACACCTGGTAAGGGTATCTTTCACCTGTGATCTGAAGAGAGAGGAACCATCAAAAGGGGTGTTGGTGAAAGACGCTCTGAAAGGGTCCGCAAAGTTACATAGCCGCATCCAAGCATGCCTCCTTAGGGCCACGCCTGTGCCTGTGGCTCTACTCGCACCATCGGCTGCATACGAAATGAGCCTCATGGAGGAGTTTACCACCGAATTAAGAGTTGCCAGCTGGGAGGCTGCCTTAGCCTGGGCCCCCTCAGATGATGGATCTTTTAGGGTATCTCCAAGCTCTTTCAGGAGATACCTCTGAAGACGGGTAAAGTGGCACAGGTAATTCAGGGACCGCATGGAAAAGGTCGCTGAAGAGAACATCCACTTCCCATATCTGTCCATCGTCCTGGACTCCTTGTTAGGGGGATGGACAGATGAAGAAGTTTCAGCCAACTCCTTCTTTGTGGCCACTGCTACCACCATGGCATCAATGGGGACACCCTTGGTCAAGAACTGTTTGTCCTGCAGGGCAGTAATGAACTTGGCAGGTCTTCTAGGTGTCGGTTCCACTGTGTCTGGAGCCGTCCAAGCCTTCCGAGCCACCACAGACATCAGTGGGTCGAAAGGCGGAAACATCCAGGAGGTGGAAGGTCGGGATCCAAATGTATCCAGGAATACAGACTCATCCTCGAAAGGGCTTAGGGTAGTCCAGTTTCCCCTTTGCCTAAGCATCTCAAGGATGTCTGAGAAGGAGACATCTTCAGAGGGGGATCTTGGGGACCCTTCCGACTCCTCTAAGTCGGTATCCGATGTGACAGACTCGGGGTAGTCAACACGCTTCCTCTTGCATTTCCTCTTGCGAGGTGGCTCCTCTGAATGATCAGGGGAGGCCTCGGAAGAGGAGGATACACCCAAAGGGGTGTCCTGGAGCGCTGGATCCCCACACTTGGGGTCTGGAAGAGGGGCAGAGGCTGATGCAGGCACCCTAGGGGGAGGAGCCGATGGGGTCGATCCTGGGACTGACTCAGGGGCCAGTACACTCCTCATCACCTCGAAGGCGTCCCTGCCCAGACGCAGAGAAGGCTCAGGCTCCAAAGAAACCAGAAGCCCTCCCCACACAGAGGGGGACGGCTCAGAGGCAGATGTGGGAGCCAAGCTCACCTGAGCCGAAGCACCAAGAGGGACAGCGGGGTCGGACAAGGGTCCGATGCCACTCGCCCCCTCGGAGCTGACGAGGGAGTCTCGGCACCCAGATCCCTCCAGGGAAGGTACCATGGAAGGGATCGGAGCCGACAATGGAACTGAAAGAGAGGGTATCGGCGCCGACGGTTCCACGACTCAAACCCCAACGAACTCCGGCTTCGAGCTCATGGGATGAGTCGGAGGAGGAATATCTACAGCTGTGGACAGAGCCGACTCCTGATGAGGAGGGCTGGACAACATTTTGGCTAGGGCCTGTGATTTTAACAGGCTACTGACCACTCTTTCCAAGTCATGGTCCGAAAGTCTAGAGGACTGAGAAGAGTGGGATGATTGATGACTACGCTCCGATTGGAGCAGGGGTGACTTCAGAGCCAAACATATCGACTCCAAAGAAGGAGACCTGGATCTCTTTTGACTCTCAGCTGGCTCCAAAGACCATGTCGGAGCCGACTGGGAGGGAGGGACATCGGTTCCAGCTGGAGCCGAGATGGATTGTGTGGCTTCACCCAACAATGGCTCTGAACTGGGAGCCGATGGTTTAGGTGGCCTGGAAGATTTCACGGGCTGAGCCTTCACCGGTGAATCTTGGGGTTTAAGCATACCCCTCAGGATCAAATTATTTTTGCGCTACTGCAGGACTCTTGGACTGAAAGCATGGCAGATCGAGCAAGAGTCCTGCAGGTGCACAGCGCCCAGACAATAAACACAAGAAGTGTGACCATCTGTCAGAGACATCTTCTGACAGCATGAGTCACACTTCTTGAATCCGGACGGTTTTGGATCCTTGGACATCCTGGGGGAAAACCAAGGACAAGAATACACACAAATAGGTTAAAGTAACCAAACAGTAAAACTTAACACACTACAGTTACCACAACCCACTGCAAGTGCTGCTACAACAAAAACTACAGAAAACTATCACTAAACTAATGACTAACTCTACACTAACAATTACAGTTTTGACCAGGAAAATACAATAATAATAAAGCTTATAAGACCTGAGCCAGTAGAACAACTTCGCAGCAGAAACAGCAAACGAGATTTGGGTATCTAGCGCCAGGCATCATGGGATATAGGGGGGGGCCTCGAGCCAGTAAGCAGCTCTCGAGCTTTTGAAGATGGCCGAGTCGGAGCCGAGGATCAGCTCCGAACCCAACCAGCAAGAATGAAGGCGAGATAAACAACTTAACATCATTTGTTACATTTAATAAAAGGCACAATTAAAACTATATTCTAAAACTTACATATGTGTGCACAAACAACATTGAACGTTAAAGGGTATGACCTTAAAATACAATTCAAATTTAAGATGTCATTCAAACTGGGAAAAAAGCATTAAATCTCACTCGAAAATACAGTTATTTATTTTCTAATTGGGTACTGATATCTCTTCCTTTATCATAAGTGTAGCTTTTTTAAACATGAAACTTAAAATGCTTAAAATATGCAGAAGCCCTGTTGTCCTTGTACAAAGCATTGTGTCTGCTCCCTGTACTGTGGGTCTTTAGATGATCCATTCATTCTCTTTTTAAAAACATTGTAGAAGTCTTGCCGACATAAGAATAACTCCAGGTGGTACACAGCATAACATTAATCACATTAGAAGACAGACAGGTATTCATAGTCCCAGGAACTTTCACAGAAACTGAGTCAGTCAAAATAACAGAACTAGTGCCATGTTATTTAAGTACCTGCTTTCCTCATACAAGCATGTATACTTTTTCTTGATTATTTTATTTCTTTTTTTCTTGTCATCAAAAACAGGATTGACCCTATCATCTTAGAAATGGTATAATTTCCCTAAGTATATTCCAGTTATTGTCCATTATATTTTAGTGGTGCTTGAATCAACAGTATACAAGTCACACATGGCTATAAAAAGAAGTTATGTCTTACCATAACGTTCTATCTGTGTTGTCAATTTTCACTTATCCTTGACTGTGGGTTCTGTTCCGTATCTCAGAGAAGACTCGGCCTCTATTCCAGCTCAGGCCTTCCAAAAACTCTCAAGCTTAGCTTAACCCATAATGCTCCTCTCAGGATTAACTCAGATCGAATTTGCACCAGTTAGTGACAGAAAATAACAGATAGGAAACCATATCTGTATTCATAACAAGAAATTCAATTTATTGGGATAGATCCATTCCACCAAGAAGCCTAAAAGGTAGGGGGCTGGAGGATGGGGATGTCAAGGGTAAGTGAAGATCGACAATACAGATGGAACGTTATGGTAAGACATAACTTCTTTATCTGATGTTGTCAATCTTCACTTAATCCTAGACTGTGGGATATAGTCCCACCTACCTAAATCTTGGGAGGTCTCATGAAAATATACTCCTGAGCACCATATAACCAAATGATGCTTGTCCTCTGTAGACCAGATCCAACTTGTAATGAGTAATAAAGGTAGGTGGGGATGTCCAAGTAGCTGCTGCACATATATCATCTAAAGAGGCTTTGGGATGGAAGACTGGAAGCTGCTATTTTCTCATAGAATATATCTTTGTAGGTCCTAACAGCTGCACATTTCTTTTGTTGTATATGAAGGGTATGCAATCCTTAAGCCATCTAGCCAAAGTAACCTTAGAAACTGTTTTACCTAGAGCATTAGAAGAGAACGACACAAATAACTTGTCAGATTTTCTGAATTCTTTTGTTCTGTGAAGGTAAAAATTTAATTGTCTGCAAACATCTAACAAATGCAGATAATACACACCTTTATTTGAAAACTTGGGAAAAAATACTGGAAAGTGTATAGTCTGATTGATATTTGTGTCAGACACTAATTTTGGTAAAAATGAGGGATTGGTTCGTAAAGATACCATGTCCTTATGAAAGGTTAGATAGGAAGGATTGCAAGATAAGGCCTGTAAACCCAGATATTCTCCTCGTTGAAGTAATGGCAACCAAAACAGAGGTTTTCCAGGACAAATACTTCAAATCACAATTTGCAGATGGTTGAGTAATTAGAGACTGTAACACCGGATTCAAATCCCATGGTGTACGTGGGTCTTTGTATGGAGGTCTAAGCAATAAGGTTCCTTTCAAAAAGGCTTTACAGGGTTTGTATGACATTAGAGCCGCATCATTTACACTAAACTGTACCTAGAAGAACCTGTATACTTGAGGAGGACACCCCCGCATTGAAAAGCGAAGCTAAAAATTCCAAAACCTTGTGAACTGGAGCCAAGTATGGGTCAAGATTGCTGTCTGTAGCCCATTTTGAAAATATTTGCCATTTGCTGCTATATAAACATGATAAATGGGCAGCATACAACAATTCTTTGAATTGGGGCAAAAAGGCTGGTATGCCTGGCAATCACTAGAACTGGAGAAACCATGCCATGAGCATAAGGTTTTTGAAGATTTGGATGAATGAGTCTGTCTGGATAGGACAATAGGTCTGCAGCTCAGTCCAGAGTCCAAGGTTTCTAGATTAAGTGAAGTCACAGAAAGGGAAACCATATCTGTCAAGGCCAGAATGCAGTAGTGAGAATTATCCTGTTCTTTGACCTGTTGGCTTTCTTCAGAAACTGGGAAATGACAGGAATCAGGGGAAATGCAAACAGTAGACTGAGGGGCCAATCGTGAAGGACAGCATCTCTCAGTGACTCCCCCGGAGGGGGGATCAGGGCAAAATAGCTGCTAGACTTGTTCAGTGGGGAAGCAAAGAGGTCGCAGCATGGCTGCCCCATTGGTGGAATATTCTTTCTGTCACCAAAGAATTGAGAGACCACTCAGGATGCTCCTGCTCAATTTGTCCGCAATCACACTGTAGCTTCTCAGAATGTGCATTGTAATTAGAAAGCAGCCGGATGAAATTGCCCATTGCCATACTCTGAAAGCTTCTTGACAAAGAGGCTAAGATCTGATTCCCCCTTGCTTGTTGATGTATCAAACTATTGACATGTTGTCTGTTTAGATCGCAATTGTTCCCAAGGGGAGGGATTCTTGTTATACTCGGAACGTCAGCAGCACTGCCCTCATCTCTAGAATACTAATGTACAAACTGGTCTCTGGGACCAAGTGCCTTGCACAGTCTTTTCCAGATAATGCCCCCTCATCCTAACCGGGATGTGTCCGTGATCACTATGGCTTGAGGTTGAGAAGGGACAAAGGGACGACCCAACAGAATTGTCGTTAGAATGGAGCCACCAACTCAGGTCCTTTTTGCATAAATTGGTGATCTGAATTTGATGCAACATTGGTTGTCTCAGTAATGACCATTGAGACGCCAACAGTAATTTTAGAATTCGCATGTGAATCCTCACAAGGAGAACTAATGTGATGGCGGCCACTATAAATCCCAGAGACTGTAATACCAGTCCTGCAGTCATTTTTCTGTTGTAAATAATTTGGGTGACTTGTCAATTTATCCTCTGAAGTCTTTCTTGGGGTAGAGACGTGATACAGGTGTTTGTGACTAACACAGCTCCTATGAACTCTAGATGTTGTGTTGGTTTTAGATGTGATTTTTCATAATTCACAGTGATCCCCAGTGAGCAGCAAGTTTGAAGGATGTAATTTCTTGCTTGCAGTAGCAGATTTCTGGTGAATGCAGTCATGAGCCAGTTGTCTAAGTATGGAAACACCCAGAATCCTTGTAGTCTGAAGTGAGCTGCAACCACTGCCATACATATGGTAAACACCCTGGGGGCTGTGGTGAGACCAAAGGTCATGGCTGTGAACTGATAATGACTGGCTCCCAGCCGAAAGTGCAAAAATCTTCTGGAGCACTTGTCTATTTTTATGTGATAATATGCATCCTGAAGATCTACTGAGCGCTTCCAATTGTATTTCCCTAAAAACAGGAGAATAGAATGAACTGTGACCATCTGAAATTTGGTATTTTGAACTGACTTGTTCAAAACCCTGAAATCCAAAATTGGTCTCCAGTCCCCCGAGCTTTTTTTGGCACTAAAAAGAATCTTGAATAAATCCCAGATCCTGCCTGGTCTGGTGGGACTGCTTGGATGACTCTTTTGTCAAGCAGTTTTTGAATCTCTAGAACTGCTACATCCCTGCGACTGGGTGGAATGTCCAGGATTCTCTTTGGTTGTTTGGGTAGTTTCGAGAAGAGAATATTGTGACCTCTGGTTATGATCCTCTGCACCCAATTGTCCATTGTTATGGATAGCCAGGCAGGTAGGTGCAGGGAAAGTCTACCCAGACTACCTCCAGAAGATGGCAATCAGCCCTCGACTCAGGAGCACTTTAAAGTATTGCCAGGGAAAGAATCTCTGGAACCCTGATTTTGCAGGCCACCTCTGCCTCTACCATGGTGTCTAACATTATAATTCCCCCTCTACCCCAGAGGGAATAGCTGCCACGTGAGTCCTGGAAAGGCCCTTGGGACTTTTTGAACCACAGCTTGCCACTCCTCTGGTTCCTTGATTCGGGCCATTGAGGAGTGGAACTCTTCCCATCTTTCTCACATCTAGAAAGGGTCTTTAACTTTGGGGCCAAAAAGGGATGTTCCATCAAAGGGAGCATTTACATAAGAAGACTTAAATGGCACTGCAAACTCACATAGGCGCATCCAGGCACATCTCCTTAGAGCTATGCCAGAGCCTGCTGCCCTAGTTGTCCCTTCGGCAGAATACGCAATGAGCCTCATGGATGATTTACAGATGGAATCAAGGGTTGCCAGCTGGGAAGCTACTTTATTCTGAACCCCCTCAGCTATGGTTCCTATTAGAGTGTCTGATAGCTCTTTTATCAGATCTCTTTGAAGCCTGGTCAAATGTGCCATAAAATTCAATGACCTAAGCTAAAGGGTCAATGAAGAGTATACGAGCTTCCCGAATCTATCCATCATCCTAGACTCCTTATTAGGAGGATGGATAACAGAACTTTCATCAGCAAGTTCCTTTTTGTTGGCTGCCACAATCACCATGGCATCCACTGACACTCCTTTAGCCCAATGCTGCTGATCCAAGGGAGATGACAGTATGTGATCTGGTCTTTTAGAGATTGGTTCAATGGCATCAGGAATCTTCCAAGCCCGCTGTACAATCAGCTTAATTAGATCGTTAGCAGGTAGAGAGATCCAAGTGGTAGATGGCTGAGCATGGAAGGTATACTGACACCTCCAAGGAAGGCTGTTGGGAAGTCCAGCCACCCCTTCTGTTTAAGGATCTGTAGAATGTCACCAAAAGAGACATTATCTGGGGTGACTTTGGGGAACCTGCCCCTTCATCAAACCCAGTATCTTCAGTGCAAGACACTTCAGGGGAGTCCAAGTGCTTCCTCTTGCACTTTCTCTTCCGGGACACTTCCTCAGTGGGACTGGCTGAGGAAGTGTCTGAAGAGGACATAACCACCACAGTTTCATCCTGAGGTTTCTGTGCCCACTGTCCCAGGTCAGAGGCTGGTGGTAGCTCAGGGAGAGAAGAAGGACCAAGGTGTTGTCACAATGAGACAGGATCGACTGTGAGCCCATAGAGGACAAAGCCCTCTCCATGGCCTGGAAAGCAGCCCCCCCCCCCCAATAGAAGAATGGAAGCCCGGAATTAAAACAGACTACTTTGAAACCATAGTCCCATCCGACACAGAGTTAACCACTCCCAAACCTGAAACCAGAGTCGAACTTACATGTGCCGAAGCCCCGAGAAGCACGGACAGCTCCAAAAAAATCTGGTGTCAATCCACACTCCCTGGAACCGATGACAAAGCTGCGATCCTGAGAGGTCTCCAGTTCTGACAGAACCAAAGAGCTCAGGGCAGTTATCGGCACTGAAGAAAAGGCTCTTACCAGCACTGATACAGTCGACACCGGAACTGTTGGAACTGGCAACTTCAAATGCTCAATTGGAGTCGTAGGAGGAACAAAAATTGGATGAGGGACATGTAAGGTTCCAGAGCCAGAAGTGCTAGGAACTGAGGAAGTAGTTAATCCCCTCGCCTCCAGGAGCTGGTCCACTAGCCTCAAAACATTGGTCTCCATGAGGCTCTTGGTGGAAGTGACCTGACAGACCAACGGGGACCAGGGTCTATCCAAGAACGGACTTGGTGGTCAGTCAACAAAAGGGTCAATTCTTTGGCAAAGTAGACTGTACGATGCAAATCCTTGAAGGAAAACTCCTTCAGTTCTGAGGTCGGTGGAACAGAGGAGGTAAAGACGTCTGAGTACAGAAAGTAGTAGGTGCTGGAATTGTCGGTGCAGAGGTTGGCATTGAAGATGACAACTTCTTCTCAGTCGGTTCCGCTAAAAGTGTTGGAACCGTGGAAGACTTGATCTTTTTAACAGGCGGTTCCAACAAATGTGTCTGAACCGAGCAGCTTCTCTTTTTTTTTAAGCTTCATGCCTGGAGGAGGAGGAGGAAGACGGGGAACTAATGTCCATCTTAGAAATTCCAGATATGGCCTCATCAAAACTAGTCTTTATCAGTCTTCTTAAAATCAAAAAGAAGTTATGTCTTACCATAACATTCCATCTGTTATTGATCTTCACTAATCCTTGACTGCAGGCTCGGTTCCAAGCCTTGGAACAGACTCGGACATTTTTCAGCTCGTGCATCCCAAACTCTCAAGCTATGCTCTACCCATAGTGCTCCTCACTAAATTACCTTAGATCGAGTTTGACTACAAAGTGACATTCAGACAAGTAATAATAAATAAGAGACTATATCTGTGTCCCTATTAAGAAGCTAGTCTTTGGAGATATTTGGTCTACTAAGAGTCTTAGGCAGGGGGAAGAAGGGGGAATTTCAAGGATTAGTTAAGATCGACAACACAGATGAAACATTATGGTAAGACATAACTTTTTTATCTGATGTTGTCAATCTTCAAATAATCCTTGACTGTGTGAAGTGTCCCTAGCTACCTGAATCTTGGGAGGTCTCACGAAAGAATATTCCTGAGCATCACCGAACCGAATGATGCACGTCCCCTAGAGACCTGGTCCAGTTTGTAATGAGTAATGAACGTAAGAGGAGATGTTTATGTAGCTGCTGCACAAATGTCATCTAAAGAAGCTCTAGCATGAAAAGCTGCAGAAGCTGCTATAGCTCTAGTTGAATGAGCTTTCAGAGGATGTGGTGGGTGAAGTTCCTTTGAGTGATAAATGAAGGTGATACAGTTCCTTAACTATTTTCCAAAGTAACTTCAGAAACTGGGTTACCTAAGGAAAATGAGGAGAAGGACACAGACAGTTGGTTGGATTTTCTAAAATCCTTTGTTCTGTGTAGGTCAAAACATAATTGCCTGTGTATATCTAATAAGTGCAAACAGTACTCCCCTTTATTGGAGAAATTAAGGAAAAAGACTGGTAGATGCAAGGTTTGATTGATACCTGACTCTGAAACAACCTTAGGTAAAAAGGATGGATTCATCCTGAGGGAACCCCTGTCCTTATGAAATATTAAATAGGGGGGCTTGCAGGACAAGGCTTGAATCTCCATATTCTTCTGGCTGAAGTGATAGCTATCAAAAACAAAGTTTTCCAGGTCAAGAATTTTAAATTACAAGTTGCCGAAGTTTCAAAGGGGGAAGAAATAAGAGATTGCAGCACCAAAGGTAAATCCTATGGAACAATGGGCTCTTTAAACGGAGGCCTTAACATTAAGGTTCCTTTCAAAAATGCTTTGCAAAGTTTATGAGATATTAGTGACAATCCATCAAACCCAATATGGAAATTAGATATCGCAGTGAGATGGACTTGAATGGAAGAAGCTGAGAAGCCAGAGTGATAAAGAGATGCTAGAAAATGTAAAACGTTATCCACAGGAGCTGTATAGGGGTCAATATTACTGTCAAGTTACCATCTAGCAAATGTTTTCCATTTGTAGTCGTACAGCTTTCTAGTTGAAGGTTTGTGGTGGGCCAAAATGATCCATCAGACTGAGGAAGTGAGGAAGGAATGCCTGGCAATCATGGGAACTGGAGAAGCCATGCAGTTATCTTGAGGTGGTGGAGATTTGGATGAACCATTCCCTCTAGAATGATAACAGGTCTGGAGCTGGGTTCAGAATCCAAGGTTTCCAAGGCAGGTGAGGCCAAAGGAAGAGAAAAGTACAGTTGTGTACACTTACCATAAATGTAGATGTTCGAGTGTATTCACTGTTGCAGTTATCACATTTGGGTTATCTCTGCCAGGGTAGCCCTCGACCAGCCCGAATAGCAGAGGTGTAAGTATTTCTGCATCTGTTGCTGTTGCTTCAGGACTGACAACAGGTCATCAGTAGTATAAAGTAAGGCAGCCAAATCCATTACATCAGTTTTTCTTGCCCTACCTGTCAGGAACCCCCAAGTGGGAGCCAGCATATGGTGGAAGAACCCCACCAGTAGAAAGTAAATACCAAAAAGTTCCTTGTAATGACAGAGAGAAGAAGAGGGAGGTGAAGGGAGGGAAACCAGGACTGCAACAGTGAATATACTCGAACATCTACATTTATGGTAAGTGTACACAACTGTACTATGTTCTTCGTATTTCCCTGTTGCAGTCATCACATTTGGGTTGATTCCCAAAGCTGAGAAAAAGGGTGGAGGTAGTCAAGAACACTGAAAGCTGGCTAGGATGCCCTGCAAGACTGCAGTGGCAAAGCCTGCCCTGGATTTGAAGAAGATAGGTAGGTGGTAATGCTTGGTGAAGGTGTGAACAGATGTCCATGTGGGAGCCTCTAGGATGTCTCTGGTGGGGACTCCTCTGAGGAAAGCTGCAGAGGTGGAGGCTGCTCTGGTGGAGTGAGTCCTGACCCCCTTAGGGGGAGGTTTCTCATGTTGCTTTTAACAGAAATGGATGCAGTGTGCTATCCATTTGGAAATGGTTTGTTTAGATACTGCTTTGCATCACGGGCTGCCCTCAGTCTTTCTGAATGATTTAGTCCTGTCTAGATAGAATCTGAGCTCTCGGTGCACGTCTAGAGAGTGCAGGATCCTCTCCCCCCTTGTTTTGTGGGTTAGGGAAAAAAGGTGGGCAAATGAATGGATTGGTTGAGAGCCACACTGGACCCCACTTTGGGCATGAAGGATGGGTTAGTCTTGAGGGACACCCTTTCAGCATGGAAGATGATAAAGGGCTCTACAGCCATGAGTGCTTGTAGCTCAGATACTCTTCTGGCTGAAGTAATGGCCAGAAGCAAGGCTGTCTTCCAGGAGAAAAACTTTAACTCTGCTGAAGATGCTGGTTCAAAGGGGGCAGGGTGAGCTTTTCCAACACAAAGTTTAGGTCCCAAACTGGGGTAGGGGCTCTTTTGGGTGGCCTAAAGTTGCTAGCCCCTTTTAGGAACTGTTTGATCAGAGGGTGTGAGAAAAATGGATGCTCAGTGTTGAAATGAACATAGATAGCAGAGACATACATTTTAATAGAGGAAAAGGAGAGACTGCTGTGTAGCAGGTCAGCTAGGTAATCCAGGATGAGAGGTAGGGAGGGCTGTGTATCAACTCCCTTAGCCTGGATCCAGGTGCAGAACCTTTTCCATTTGCCAGCATAAGACTTTCTAGTGCTAGGGCATCTAGCCTCACGTATAACATCTAGAACCTGTTTACTGAGCTTGGCAGATTGATCAGTGGTCAGGGAATAAGCCAGGCTGCCAAACTGAGGGTCTGCAATTGGGGATGCATGAATTCTCCTTCCCTCTGGGTCAGGAGAGTTGGGATCTGAGGGAGAAGCCATGGTGGCAGTGGGGACAGGCTGCACAGCAGTGGGTACCAGTGCTGGCGAGGCCAGTCTGGAGCAATCAGAATTGCCCTTGGTTTTTCCTCCCTTATTTTGAGCAGTACTCTGGTAATGAGAGGAAGTAAGGGAAATGCATAGACTGAGAGGTTGACCCAGGGGAAGGATAGGGCATCCACTTTCCACACCATGCAGTGAGGCTCCCTGGTGCAGAAATTGCTGAGCTGATGGTTGATGTGGGAAGCAAAGAGGTCGACCTTTGGGGGTGCCCCATTTCTGAGTTATTAGGGTCAAGGTTCTTTGTTCTAGCTGCCACTCATGTGGGTTCATTAGACTTCTGCTTAAGTTGTCTGCCAGAGGGTTTAGGGAGCCTGGCAGGAATTGTGCTAATAGATGTAGTTGCATGGCTGAGGCTGTGTGCCAAAGGGTCATGGCCAGCCTGCATAGAGGGTAGGACTGAGTCTCTCCCTGCTTGTTGATGTACCACACATCACAGTGGTGGTGTCTGTTTTGATCAGCAGAGCCCCTGACGAGAGTAGGGGCCTGAAAGCTGTCAATGCGTGCTGGACAGCTAACATCTCTTTTTGGTTGATGTGCATATGCATTTGCTGTGGGCACCATTGGCCTTGTATGCACCTGCCGTCCAGGTGTGCACCCCAGGCGTAGTCCGATGCATCTGTGGTGAGGGTCTGGGCGGCAGGGAGGTGGTGAGAAAGGTAGTCCCTTGTTGTGGGAGCATGCTGCTGCCCACCAAAGTAAATCTTTCCTTAAGCAAGGTATTATTGGTATAAGAGTTTCCAAGTCTCGAAAGTGTTGACACCAAAGGCTTTTTAGGTACCAATGAAGTTTCCTCATATACAGTCTGGCATATGGAATGAGTAGAATGCAAGATGCCATGAACCCCAGAGCTTGCAGGATTTTCCTTGCAGATAACTGGGGTCTGGTGGCTAGTTGAGAGAACTAGGCTGTCAGGTAAGTTTGCTTTTCTGGTGTTACAAATGCCATCTGGGATGCTGTGCCCAGGCTTGCTCCCTGGAAAATAATCCTTTGGGGGGGTACTAGTTTGGATTTCTTTTCATTGATAGTGTACCCTAGGGAGGTCAGTAGGGACTTTACAAAGGCCAGAGGCTTGAGCAGCTTTTCCTGACTGTCTACCTGAATAAGGCAGTCGTCTAAGTATGGGTAAATTTGTACATTTCTTTGTCTGCAAAAGGCAATGGCGGGAGCCAGACATTTTGTGAAAACTCTGGGAGCAGTAGATAAGCCAAAGGAAAGCGCAGAGAACTAAAAATGCAGAGATCCTGCCCTGAAACGTGGATATTTCCTGTATGATTCCCTGATGGGAATGTGGAAGTAAGCCTCTTTTAGGTCTACGGTGGCTAGCCAAGCATTCTTGGAGAGCACAGGTAGCAGTTTCTGAAGGGTGAGCATTTTGAATTTTGGTATCACCAGGAAGGTGTTTAGAATGGATAGATCAAGGATGGGGTGCCAGATGCCCTCTTTTCTGGGTACCTGGAAAAGTCTGGAGTAGAAACCTTAGCCTATCTATTCTGCAGGAACATGCTCTATTGCCCTCATAGAAAGCAGGGGAAAGTACTTGCTTTTTTGCCTCTCCCCGCTGGTTTGGAGGAAAATCTGGGAACCCCTTTGGGGTTGGAAGAGTGTGGAAAGAAAATTTTTATCCCTGGGACACTACGTTGAGGACCCAGCAGTCATTAGTAATGGTGGCCCAGGTGCTTGCGTGGAAGGAGAGTTTTCATCCTAGGGGCAAGTGCAGGTGGGCAGAGGGAGGGGCTGGCAGAGGAGAGTCATTGTGAGTTCTTACCATGAGGGGGTGGCTTTGCACTCCCTGGTTTTGAAGTGGAGGAACTCCATTGCTTTGATCTCTGCATTCCCTGTGTTTGCTGCCTGGGTAGGGGGAGTCTGCTTCCCCAGGGTCTGGGCTGAACTGACCTGGAGGGGGCAGGAAAGGACCAGTGCTTGGAGGGGCAATGCCTGCTGAACCTGGGTGGCTGGACCTGTAGGAAATCCTTGACTGTCTGCATAGATTTTGCTTTTTCTTCCATCTTTTTTAAGACCTTCTCTGCCTTGGTGCCAAATAAGTTGTCTTTGTGCAAGGGTGCATCCAATAATTTAGATATGACACGGTCTGTCAAGAGCTGTTCCTTAAGCCAAGCATGCCTTCTAAGAACAGAACCAGTGACTGCTGCCCTGCAAGAAGCTTCTAGGGTGTCAAAACCACACTGTAAGGTGTGCTTAGTTACTTGACCTGCAGAATGCATTAACTCCTTTAACTCTATTTTCTGCACAAGCAGGAAAGGAAGATATTTTTTGTTTGAGGAGTTACATGGTATGTTGCTGAAATTTTAGCATATGGAACTGACAATTTAGTGCTCGGACAGCAAGAGTACTTTTTCACCCCATCTGTCTAGTGCTCGGGAATCCCTATCTGAGGAGGTGGGATTCTTAGCAGAAGTTGCTTTAATTCCTTTAGGCCCTTGAGAAATAACTTCAGAGTCAGCAGAAGGATTTTTGAAAAGAAATTTGTGAGAGTCAGGGACTCTGTAATACCTGTCAGGTTTTCTGGGAGCAGGATGGAGGGTGTCAGGAGTCAAACTAGATTCCATGAAAACATCCAGGACAGGAGGAATGGCCAGGGGGTCTGTGCTATGAAAGATCTAAAAATTCTCTGAGTCTCTTTTTAGACTGAGGGTAGTCCTGACATTGCCATTGGAAATGCTCCCTTAAAGTATGAAGGGTTTCCCCAAAGGAAATGTCCTTGGGTGGAGAGGCTGAAGGAATGGATTCCTCTGCATCCAAATCCTCATAAGCAGAGAGAGGTTGCAGGTCTTCATATTCAGATGCATCAGAGTCATCAGACTCCTGTTCAGCCAAAACTACTGGGGACAGATCTCTTTTCCTTTTGGAAGGGAGTAGCATGGCTTCCACTTATAAGCATTGTAAGGTCTTCTGCCATTTTAAGTATTTGAGGCTGAGGCAAGGAAGTAGGTGTCTGAGATTGGGTCGTCAGTTTCTTGGGTGTGGTTCATACCCTGGGCCTTAGAAACTTGGTAGTTTTCAAAAGAAAAGTAGACACGAAAGAAGTCGTCAGTTTGTGCTGAGAATCGGTAGTGTGAAGTTTTTCCTCGGAAGCCGGTGCCTGCTCAACGGCTCTGGACCCATCCAATGTAGAGACAACCACAGGATCCTTAGTTGAAGAATTGTTTTGCAGCATACCGGACTCTGAAAGGGTCTCGGTAGCGGCCTGCGAATCCACAGAAGCGGGCATCAGGGGTTGCAAAACTGCCTCACTGAGGACTGGAGAACTGACGACTAGCTTAACGGAAGTGTGGTCAGTAGGTTTGGATCTGTGTGGTCTCTGTCTTTGTCCTTATGATTTTTCATAAGATCTACTGTCAGATGGCTTATCGAAGCCATATCGGAATTCAAGGACTGTAAGCGAAAATAAGGGCCCAACGACATACAGTTCTGGCAATGAACACAGCACAAAATCGACAGTGAGGGATGTCATGGCCTGGGCCTAAGCAAGTGACGCAATAAGAATGAAAGTTTCGGTGTGGTATTTGCACGCTCTAGGGACCTAAACGTTGTCACCACAATAAATAAAACATGCTGGAGGGATAGATTCCTGTCCCAGAGACTTCCCATACTCTGGAACAGACTACCTATCTATGTCAAACTGAGCTCCTCATTAGCACTCTTCAAGAAAAATCTTGATGATTGAATGGGAAATAGGAAATTAACCCCAGGGATCACTTCTGTGGCCCTGCTCGACAGGGGCACAGGAAAATAATTTTGTTGGGTGGCGAAAGCCAGGGTTCCTTTTTGGCTAGGCTAGACCTAAGGCTAATAGCCTAGTACCTACCTATGAACCTATGAGACAATTGTTAACTTTTTCTGACATTGGTTAGAGCAAGAAAAAAGGATCCCCAATGGGGTACTTAGCTTTAGAAGACTTCAGCTTCAATTCGGAAGATGAAACTCAGGTAGCAGCCGACTGGCACTCATGCGAACTGCTTCTGCTTCGGGCTCCTCGGCAAAAAAGACTGATGTAATGGTGTCGGCTGCCTTACTTTATACTACTGACGACATGACGTCAGTCCTCAAGTGACAGCAACTGACGCAGAAATACTAAGCTTCTGATATTCGGGACAACCGGGGGCTACCCTGGTAGGGATAACCCAAATGTGATGACGGCAACAGTGAAACACTAAGAACATCTAGACTTCTCAAGGCGAGACTGGAGCAATGAGGACTATTTTGTTCTTCGACCTCTTGGCTTTATTTAGAAACTGACATATTAGAGGAGTCTGAGGAAAAGCATACTAAAGACCGGGAGGCAATCATAGAGTAGAGTGTCTCTGGGTGACTCCCCCAGAGGGGGCATTAGGGCATAGTAACTGCTGTACTTGTTGTTCAGAGGCAACACAAACAGATCGCAGCAAGGTTGACCCCAGTGGTGGAAAATCTTTTCTGCCACCACTAGATAGCGAGACCACACGTGAGGCATGAGGATATTTCTGCTCAACTTGTTTGCAATCACATCGGAGCTCCCCGGAATATGCATTGCCATTAGAAAGTAGTTGGAAGAAATCAGCCATTGCCATCCTCTGAGGGCTTCTCGATAAATCGGGTAAGACTTGGTTCCCCCTTATTTGTTGATGTACCAGACTACCAACATATTGTCTGTTTGTATTGCCACTGTTCCAAAGGGGAAGGCATCTTGAAATGCTTACAATGCTAAGAGCACAGCCCTCATCTCCAGAACACTGATATGCAAATTGGCCTCCATCTGGGACCAAGTGCCTTGGACTGTCCTTCCCAGATAATGCCCCCCCCCCACCCTATCTGAGAAGCATCCATGGTCACTATGGGTTGAGGCTGAGGTAGGATAAAGGGACAGCCCGACAATATTTCATTGGAATGGAGCCACCAAGACAGGCCTTTTTTACAATTATAGGTTCATAGGCAGGTACTAGGCTATCTGCCCAAAGGCATTTATAAGCCTAGCCAGAATGTGTTGGCTTTCGCCACCCCCTTAGATTAGTTCCCTGTGCCTCTGTCCAGCAGAGCTACTGAAGTGATCCCTGGGGTAAACTTTCTGTTTCCCATCCACTCATCAAGGTTTCTTTTTCATTAGGCGAGGAGCTCTGCCTAATGTAGACTGGAATCTTGTTCCAAAGCATGGGAAGTCTCTGGGACAGGAATCTATCCCTCCAAAACATCCTATTTATTGTTGTGGTGAGGTTTAGATTCCTAGAGCGTGTGGCTCGAGGGGATAAGGTTTTCTTTAGGTGTATAATGTCCATCAATTCTGGGTTGGACATGGCCTTGTATGTCAGGCAGAGATCACCTCTGAGTAGGTGGTATGCAACAGAGTACAGCTGGAGTTTCTTCAGTCGAGCTGCATAGGGTATCTGTTTCAGGCCAGTGATCCTCTTGGTGAGGTACTTCTGTGGTCTTTTCAGCTGTTGCAGGTGTCTTGTAAGGTCCATCCCAAATGGGGCGTTGTATTCTATGATGGGTCTGATGAATGATGAGTAGAGGGGCACAATGACCTCTTTTGATTTGGATGCAGACCCTTTTGTGATTAAGTGGGCCATGTAGAAGGATTTTCTAACCACTTTGGCAATGTGATTAGCAAAAGTGAGATCACTATCTACATGGGTCCCCAGATCCCTTATTACGTCTTCTGTATTTAGGGGACTAGCACCTATGTGGTAGTTTGTGGGTACTTTGTTTTTTCCAAAGGGGATGACTATGCACTTTTTGGAGGATGTCTGTCAGCCGGAGAGTCAATTATAGTCCCTAGTTTGCAGTCGTCTGCGAACTTGGTCAGCCATAGTCCTCCTGTGCTTGCCTGTACCTCTGAGAAGTATATGCTGAACAGGAGGGATCCCAAGACTGGGCCCTGGGAAATGCTACTTGCAACCGGCTTAGAGTCGGACCTAGCTTCCGCAACTCTCACCATGTGGGTTCTGTCTGTGAGCCAGTTGGCAACCCATCTTGCGACGTAGGGGTTTATGTTCAGGCTGGTGAGCTTGTCTATAATACCAGAATGGGGAATGGTGTCGAAGGCCTTTGCGAGGTCTAGGTAGGCTGTGTGTACCACCTTTCCCCTCGTCTATAGCCTTGGTAACTGTCTCAAAGACATCCACCAGGTTTAGGAGGCATGATCTGGCCTTAACAAAGCCGAACTGGGTAGGGTCCAGTGTTTGGAGATTCCCAATGTCTCTGTTAATGAGTTCCATGATGATGCGCTCCATAGCCTTGCAGACCAAGCTAGTCAGGCTTATAGGGCGATAGTTCCCAGGGTCTGTTGTGGCTCCACCTTTGTGGAGTGGAATAACCATTGTTGTGCGCCACCCCTGTGGAGAGGCTGAGTTTGAACAGTGTTTTTAGGTGAGGAGTTAGTTAGTCTTTGAGCTCGTGTAGGATGTAGCCTGGGACATTGTCTAGTCCCACTGATGCTGTGTTTTTGGCTTCGGAGAGGGCTGTTTTAACCTGAGTGTCTGTGATTTCAGGGACTCTACATTCTTCTGGTATGGTTATGGGCCTTTTTGGGGTGAGAGGGGGTGAAGTTTGTGCTAAACCTGTTTGCCAGGATGTTGGCGATATCAGTTGGTTCAGTGTATTTTGTGCCATTCTGCACTAACTCCGAGCAGATCTGAGCATTGCCATTTAGATTATTGACATAGCCAAAGAATGCCTTGTGGTGATCTTTGAAGTCCTTGGCAATTTTTCTTTCGAAGCTCACCTAGGATGATTTTATAAGGAATCGTAGTTTCCTGCCGATACTGATCAGGGGTGTCTTCCCTTCTTGGGATTTTACTCTTTTCTGTACTAGTTTCCTCCTGTTGTATAGCTTGTTTATGGCAGGTGTCCACCAAACTGGTTTCATTTTCTTGGAAGAGTGAGTCTTGGTTTTGCTTGGGATGGCATGATCCATGCATTCTTGTAGGCGCCCATAGAATACATTAGTAAAGGATTTTGCAGCTTGGACAGTGTTATCCTTCAACATGGGGGCTTTGAAACTTTCCACCTCAGTCTTAAGTAACATGAAGTTTGCTTTTGAAAAGTTTTTCATAGTGGTTTCCTTGTCCGGGGGTGGGGGTAGATTGTGGATATCCAAAGTGATTTGTTTATGGTCAGATCTAACCAGCGAGGGGTTGACCTCCGGTGTGTAACTCCGGTTGCCCATGTTGGTGATGACCAGGTCCAACATGTTGTCACCTCTGGTAGGAGTGTTGACCATTTAAACCAGGGCATTTGAGTTTATAAATTCTATGAAATGTTGGACAAGGGAGTTAGTACTTGAGTAGTTCTCCCAGTTAATGTTTGGGTAATTGAAATCACCCAATCTTAGGGTGTTTGGTAGGACCTTTATGTTTCCCAGTGTTTCCGGAAACGTGGAATGGGGGTCCTGAGACATGGTAGGTGAACTGCAGCAATCTACAATTTGAATTGCAGTTTTGCCTGTTGTTAGTTGCACGTGGATGATCTCTGAAGCACTGTGCTGTGCCACTAACCTAGAGGTGTGGGTATCCTTGATGAATATGGATACGCCCCTACCTTTTGTATTTTGGTTCGGGTTCTGTGGCCAAAATGTATGGTATGAGTTATAGCCTGGCAGTGCTGGGGTGCTCTCTGGAGCCTTAAACCAAGTTTCTGTTACTGCACATATATCGATTTTCTCCATACTGAAGAGTGCCTAGAGTGCATGCATTTTGAGGTTTAGACTTCTGGCATTGAGTAGCATTACCCTCAGTTTTTTTGTTACTTGTGCTATTTACTGTGGTGAGTTTGTCTTTTGAGCCTTGCCTAAAAAAGGCACAATGGGGGTGGCAAGAGCCTTGGCCAGTATTCGAAAGCCTAAGGGTGACAGGTGCAAGCCATCTCTAATGAAGCAGCGTGGCTTGCTGAGCATATCATCCCAGGTGGACAGACACTGGATCCCCTTTGAATGACACCAGAAACTTAGCCAATTGTTGAAATCGAGATTTTTTTCTTTATACCATGGTATCATTTTTGGTGAGGGCAGGATGCTACTCAGGGTCATACCGGCCTGGGCTACGTGATCAGAGAGCTCTTCCATGTCTCTTTTCATGTAGTCCAGAGAGGTACGGCTCAGGTCATTCACACCAACATTGACAATGAGAAAGTCATATTTGTACTTGTTCTGGAGTGACCCGTGTGCTTGTGTTATGTGGCAGATCCTGGCACCTGACAGGCAGCTAACAGTAACATTCTCCTTATTCAGCCTAGTGAGTGGGACTTCAGTGTGCTTGACTATAGAGTCACCTATTACTAGTATGTTGGGTATGTTATTTTGCCTTAAGGGCTGTGATTGCATGGCACACTGGTTTTGTGAAGTATGCATTTCATGGTTTGTGTTGGGGGGGTGGAGGTTGCTTGGATGTTTGCTTTGGAGGTCTCCTTTGCTTTTGCAGATTTTTATTTAGAGCCTCCAAGTATGTTTTCATGTATTTATGTGTGTTTTTTGCCAGTGCTGGTTTAATGAGTCATGTGAGACTGGTGGTGTGATGCAAGTATTTCCCTTTTCCTCTTGACTATCTGATCCAGTCTTGGGTTGAGAGAGCTTAGCCTCCAGTTTGGCTGTATAATTGCATCTCTCGCATGTATTAGTGTTTGGTGGTAGGTGGAGAGGGTTGTCTGTGTACATGAGGCAGCTGTAACCTTGCCTCAAAATGCCCAGATTCACCAGTTGGGCTGGAGAGTACACCTAAAACTGGCCTTTGGACATGCCTGGATAGGTACAGTAAGCTGTTTTACTGGATGGCTGGTAAGGTCGAATAGAGAGCCTTGTCCTTCTGTACACTACTGGAGGGTCTAGTGCTAGAGTTTATAAGTGCTTGCTATGAGTTTTGAGCAAGTGCCGGGCTGAGAAATAAATGGCTTGAGTGTTTAAGTTGAAAGTTTGTCTAGTTCCATTGGTTGATTGGTGATCAAAATTTGATGAGACATCGGTTGGTTTAGTAATGACCACTGGGAGGCCAGAAGCCATTGAAGAATCTGCATGTGATATCTTGCCATGTGAACTAGGGTAATAGAAGCTGCCATTGACCCTAGAGCCTGTAGTATGAGTCTTGCTGGAACACTTATGTTCTGAGTAATGTGATTTACTTGTGATCTGATTCTTTGGAGCCTTTCTAATGGAAGCAATGCAAATCCCGTGACTTTGTCTAGTATAGCTCCAATGAATTCCAGATGTTGTGTGGGTTCCGGATGAGAATTTTCTTAATTTATTGTGATTCCTAAGGTGGTGCAAAGATGAAGGGTGTGATCTCTTGCCTTTAGTAATTGATGCCTGGTGGTAGCAGTAAGGAGCCAGTCATCAAGATATGGAAATACTTGGCATCCTTGCAGTCTGAGATGCGCTGCTACCACTGCTATGAATTTGGTAGCACCTTGGGGGCTGTAGTGAGGCCAAAGGGCAGTGCCCTGAATTGATGGTGACTGGCTCCCAGCCAGAAGCGCAGGAGTCTTCTGGATTGCTTTTCCATTTTTATGTGGTTATACACAGCCTGAAGATCTATCAAGCACATCCAGTCGACTTTTTCCAAGAATGGAAGTATTGACTGTACTGAGACCATCCGGAAATTGATTTATTGGACTGATTTGTTCAACTATCTGAGATCCAAAATGGGTCTTCAGTCCCCTGTTATTCTGGCACTAAAAAGAACCTTGAGTAGATTCTGGATCCTTTCTGGTCTGGTGGGACTGACTGGATGACTCTTGTGTCAAGCAAGTTTTTGAATTTCTCTAACTGCTGCTGCCCTGTGACTGGATGGAATATCTGGGAGTCTTTTTTGTCTTTTTGGTTTCATAGAAACGGGAGTGATGTATCCTCTGGAAATGATCCCTAACACCAATTTGCCCATTGTCATTTGTAGCCAGGCATGTTGGTGCAGGGATAATTTTCCCCCCAACTGCTTCCAGAGGAAGGCAATTGGGACACTGTTCAGGAGCGCTGGTAGGAGTTACCTGAGAAGGAATCTCTGGACCCGTGGTTTTGCAGGTTACATCTCCCTCTAGAACGGCATATTCCATTATTACTCCCCCCTCTACCCTGGCAGAAGTCCTTGGCATGTGAGTCCTGGAAAGGCCCTTGGGTCTTTATGAACCATAGCCTCCCACTTCTCAGGTTCCTATGGTTGTTGAGGAGTGGAGAAGAGTACGCCCACGGCAGAAAGTGTCTTCCCATCTTTCTCACATCTGGCTAGTGTGCCTTTAACCTTGGGCCCAAACAGGGATGATCCGTCAAACAGAGCATTGATGAAATGAGATTGAAATGTCTCAGCAAAGTCACACAAGTCCATCCAGTCATGTCTCCAGATGCCTATGCCTGAATCTGCTGCCCTTGTTATACTTTACCTGCATGAGCAATTAGCCTCATGGACGAATTGGAAATCGATTCAAGGGTGGTGAGCTGAGAGGTAACCTTATCTTGAACTCCTTCAGCTACTGCTCTTGCAAGAGTGTCTGAAAGCTCTTTGATCAGATCTATCTGCAACCCAGTGCAGTGTGCCATATAATTCAAGGACCTGAGAGCAAAGGTTGATGATGGGTATATGTGCCCAAATTTATCCATAGTCCTAGACTCCTTGTTAGAAGGATGTATAGGAGGACTTTCTTCTGCAAGTTCCTATTTGGTGTCTGTCACTATCACCATGGTATCTAGAGGAATACCCTTGGCCCAGTGTTGCTCATCCTTAGGGGCAGACAGAATCCAGTCAGGTCTTTTGGGAATCGGTTCGATGGAGTCAGGAATTTTCCAGGCCAACTGAGAGATAAGTTTATCCAGTCAGCGGGATGGAGAGATCCAAGAGGTAGAGGACTGGGCAAGAAAAGCATGTAGGTATACAGATTCCACTGAGGAATGTTGGAGGGATGTCCAGCCACCCCTCTGCTTCAGGATTTCTAGGATGTCCCCGAAGAAAACATCATCTGGGGTGACCTAGAGGAACCTTCATCAAAATCAGTATCCTCTGTGAAAGACTCCTCTGGGGAGTCCAAGTGCTTCCTCTTGCACTTTTTCTTCACAGGTGCCTCTTCAGCAGGATGCTCCAGACAGGTATGTGAGATGCCTCATGTATCTGAAGAAGAAATCACCATGGTGGATCATTCCTGAGGCTTTTGTGCCCTCTGTCCCAGGGATGAGACTGGAGGAAGCTCAGATTGAGGGGACAGAAAGATACTTCAACCAACAGGGATGGCAAGGGCTGAGTCCACAATGGACAAAGCCATCTCCATGATATGAAAAGCAGCCCCCCCCCCATAGAGGGATGGGAGCCCGGAACTGAAATAGACTCCTTTGGAACCATGGTCCCACACCGCACCGAGGAAGGCACCTCCAAAGCAGAAGCTAGGGTCAAGCTTACGAATGCTGAGGCAACCAAGGGGCATGGAATGCTCCAAAAGGATCAAAGTCGAACCCTGCCCCTCGGAACCAGCAACAAAACCTCAACTCCGGGAGTTCTCTTGTTCTGACAGTGAGGCAGTTCGAGCTGGGCAAGTCGTTGCCAGGGGCTCCGAACACTCAGCTGGAGTCGGAGGAGGAATCTAAGAGGGTGCCGAGGAAGGACCGGTTCCAGAGGTAAGTTGACTGGGAACTGAGGATGGAGGCAATCCCCTCGCCATTAGGAGCTGGTCAACCAATCTCATTATGTCCAATGTGGAGAGACTCTTAGTTGACTGAATAGAGGAAGCTGAAGGGGACCTAGGTGGTCCTGGTACCAGGAAAGAACTGGCTGGCTGTTCAGCAAAAGGGTCCGCTGATGGGGAATAGGAAGCCCTTAGTAAGGAAATAAGGCTAGTTTGCTTTGATACCGATAAACCCAGTGGTACCGAAGCTCCTAATGTCTGCTCCGAGATTTGACTTGATGTCGAATCATCCTTACCTACTGGTGCAGAAGATGCAGTCAACACTGTAGGTGGTTTTGTCAATCTGGAAGGTGGTTCCCAGAAACTTCTCGGAACCAAATGCAGTCATTTTTTTTTATGACAAAAAGGAAGAGGAGGAAGAGATGACTTCAGTTCTTGGACTAGAAATGGCCTCTTCAAAATCACCCTTTAATAGCCCCTTCAAAATAAGTTTGTTTCTCCACTCAGTCAAGGTTCTGGTGGAGAAACCATGGCAAACTGCACAATATCATCCTGGATATGGACTGCACCTAAACAATATATGCAGAAAATATGCCCATCTGAGTTGGGCATCTTTCTATCACATTTTTGGCACCTCTTAAAGCCAGAGGTGCTGTCAGTTGACTTACCGGACATGCTAACAAAAGAAAGGCCTAACACTTTAACACACACACACACATAAACACACACACACACACACACACACACACACACACACAGAGGAAAGGACAGACAGAGAGAAAAGAGTCTCCCTTTTCTTGAAGGAAAAAGAAGATTCTCCTTTTTTTTTTTTTTTTTGAAGGGACAGGAAAAGGAGAAAAAATTATTAATGATGGTGATAAAGAGTACCCTGAGGTAACGAAGGCAGAAAGATATAGTACCAATGATGGTACGTTAAACTACATAACAGCAGAAAGTAAAAAGAGGAGGAGAGAGGAGTGGCTAGAAATATATAGAAAATATACAGAAAATACAGAAAAATATAGAAAAAACTACAGTACAATAGTGCCAAAGCTTGAGAGATAGGTCAGACGCATCTCACACCACGAAGTGGCAAATGAGATCGGAGGTAATTTAGTGAGGATCATTATGGGTAGACCCTAGCTCGAGAGTTTGGGAGACACTAGCTGAAAAATGGCCGAGTCAATTCCAAGGCTCAGAACTAGGCCCACAGTCAAGGATTATGTGAAGATTAACAACATCACATCTTATTTTTCCTCTCTACGAGGGCACGATGGCTAAAGCCATGACAGATGGCACAATCTTCCAGAAGGTGAACTGGGCCCAAGCAGTAAACACACAAGTCATGTCCATCATAATTTGGTAGTTTACAGTGACACTGCTAGCATCTCTTGAAGCCAGAAGGGCCCTTAGTCTTTTCAGCCATGTCAAACAATATGTACTTACATTGCTGTGCGCGCACACGCACACACACGCACACACACTCACACACACACACACACACACACACACACACACACACACACACGGAGAAGAACATTTTTTTTTTTTTTTTTTTTTGTTAAAGTAGAAAAACGTACCAACAATGGTATGAAAGAACTGCCAAAAATGGTAATAAAGGGAAAAGGAAAGGCAGCTACCAACGATGGTACACTGGAGAGAAAAAATACTCCAGAAAAGTTAAGAGAAGAGAATCTGGGCAAGAATAAAGTTTCAGAGAAATACAATTTCACAGAGAAAGTGAAGGAAGGATAAATAACACTTACAAAAATGAAAAATCTCTAGCTTGAGAGCTGAATGGAGAGGAATGCATCTAGCGTTTAAAGCAGCAAACGAGATCTGAGGTAATCCTGAGAGGAGCATTATGGGTAAAGCTAACCTTGAGAGTTTTTGGAAGGCACAAGCTGGAATAACAGCCGAATTGGATCTGAGATACAGAACCGAACCCACAGCCAAGGATGACGACATCAGAATGCATTTTTCAAAACAGTATGAACCTCATGTATTTCCAAGGGGTCCTAACCCTACCTTGCTAATAAGTGCAAACCTTCCTTCTCTTTCTTCCACGTAAGCCTATTCTTATCAGACGGGCTGGATAAAATGTTTTCAAGAATTTTTAACCTCATTTACTTTATCAATAAAAACTTCATCTTCAAATTTTAGGTGAGAACATCTTGCTGAATGATTTTTAATTCACACTTCCTGGAAATTTTCCTGTACAGCATCAACAGTTCTGTACACTGTAGCATCTAAAAATGAATCTACTTCAAATAATTCATATCAAATGACAGAAAATTAGTAAACCTAATTTTACAAGCTCGTCAGGCTCTGTCCCATACCAAAACCAATGACGTGACCATAATACTTAATATATTCTTTGAACTGACTATCCAGCATATATTTTGATTCCCTTATAGACATTACAGTCCTATCAAAAGTTGGTACCATATAGACATTACAGTCCTATCAAAAGTTGGTACCATAATGGTACCCATGGCAATTTCAATCTACTAGCATGTCTGACTTTCAAAGACAAAAACAAAGCCAAAAAAAGATACATTTCAGAACCAGTGCAAGAAAAGTTCAGTTTCCACATCAATTTCACCTGAATTGTTATCTCTTTTTATATAGACTCTAAACATATCAATCTTATCAATCTTCATATATTGGGGAATTTAAAAGTATTGAGAACAAATGTCACAAGCACAGAGTCATTGCCTATTTCAGCATTCAGTACTTATTAATAAAATTGTTCGGTCCTTAGCAAGGGGAAGTCTCAAATTATTGGAACTAAGGAACTATTCTTTTGAGCTGGGGCATATTAATGCCTTATGTCTAGGCAATTTAGACTCTTAGTTTAATGCTATTTGCTTCCCAGAAAACAAGTACTAAAAATAGTAATCAAGTCAGCAATAAATATAGTACTGAATATTGTAAAGGTGATGAAAGAAATTGATGTGGGATTTTTAGAAAAAGGAAGGAAAACATTGCATGGAAATAAATGGAATTTGCAGGAACATAACATGCAGAATAAAGTGAGGTTTAAGCAAAGGAAAGAATTCAGCAATTCATGTACTGTTGCTGTCAAGGATTATTGTTAAAACAAAAAATACATTGCATACAAAATATTGCTAAAAACTTAAGTCCTCATCATTATATTCCGTCTGTGTTGGCCATTTTCATTCCTCCTCAACTGTTGGGTTCGGATCCAATTCAGCCATTTCTTCCAGCTTGTAGAACACAAAATCTCAAGCTCCTCCTTTACCCATAATGCCATAGTTACCTAACATACCTTAGATCTTGTTTACTGACCCTTATGCATGCAAAGCAGTAGAAAAGATAAAATAATGGAATCTGTGAATCAAACAAAGGGACACTAGTTCATCCAGCATCTTTTGATCCTTCAAGAGTCAATAAGGAGGTGGTTGGAGGGACAGAAGTTAAAGGAGAATGAAAATGGACAACATGGATGGAACTTTATGGTGAGTACATAACTTTTTAATCTGATGCTGTAATTTTCATTAATTTCACAACTTTTGGGACAGAGTCCCCAGATTCCTAAATCTTGCCAGGACTCTAAGGAAGGATACTGCTGAGCCAACAGCTGCTCTTCTCCTAGAGACCAGATCCAATTTCTAATGAGCAAGAAATGTATGAGGATTAACCTAAGTTGCAGCTGCACAAATATTATCCAAGGAAGTTCTAGATAAAAATGCTGAGAAAGTTGCCATTAATCTAGTGGAATGGGGCTTTTGGTGGTTTTGGTAAAGGCAAACACAATTTTTTGCATACAAAAGAAATGCAATAAGTCAACCATTTGGCTAAAGTTATTTTAGGATCTGGTTTGCCTAATTTTGATTCCGAAAAAGAAAGAAATAATTGCTCTGAGCTCCTCTGGTTTGCCTAATTTTGATTCCGAAAAAGAAAGAAATAATTGCTCTGAGCTCCTCAAATTTTTGGTTCTATGAAGACAAAAACATAATTGTCTGTGAACATCCAATAGATGCAACTTACATTCTCCTTTATTTCAGAAATTTGGAAAGACTGGCAGGTTCATAACCTGATTAATATTGGAGTCTGACACTACCTTAAGAAGAAAGGAAGGATTAGCCTGTAAAGATACTCCATCCTTATTAAAAATCAAATGAGGAGGTTTAGATGACACTGCCTGTAATTCTGATACTTTTCTCGCAGAAGTAACAGCAACCAAAAAGACAGTTTTCCAGGTCAAAAACTTGAGATCACACTTCGCTGAAGGTTCATAAGGGGGTTGAGTTAAAGACTGCAAAAAAAGAAGTTATGTACTCACCATAGCATTCTATCTGTGTTGTCTATCTTCATTCATCCTTGACAGATGGGTTTGGTTCCGATACTGGAACTGACTCGGCCATTACTACAGTTTGCACTAGCCAAAAACTCTCCCACCGCACCTCTACCCAGAATCCCTCTCTCAATTACCTCAGATCGAGTTTGCAGAAAGGATATTGAAACATATAAATCAAATATACATATACATAAAAATATGTGTAAGGTAAGCCAGGTGGAAGCCTTATCTACTGTGCTTGGACAAGATAATAGTTCAAGTGAGTTTAATCCACTCCACCAAAAAATATTTGAGGTCGGGGAGAGAGAAGGGGAGTCAAGGATGAATGAAGATAGACCACACAGATGGAATGTTATGGTGACTACATAAAAACTAAAAGTTCATTTCCAACATTCATGGATATGCACTTGTCAGGAAATTACCTACTGATTTTTTCTTCTTTTCTCAATTAACATATCTCCTTGGTATCTACCTAAACTGTCAACATATATTGCTCTCTCTGCAGTTAGTACCTATGCTATTAAATGCATCTTTGTTGTACTATGCCATAATATTACTCTGATTTTTTTTTTTTTTATTTTAGGCATTGCTACATTACTTATAAATAACTTAATGCTAACCAAATTTCTCAAACATATTGTTACTGCATTCTCAAAATACTGTACTTTTGCCTTGTATATATTCATATTGTATATTTCTTTGTGCTTTTGTACTGTTAAGTATCTTACATCTTGAATTGTAGGTTTTTCTTATTTTTTTTAATTACTTTCCTGGAGCTTTTCTCCTTGGGTCTCTGCTGAAAAAGGGCTCTCTGAGCCCAGTCGGACTAACCAGGTTAACAAATGTTAAAATAAAATAAAAATAAATAAACCTATCTGATGTTGTCAGTCTTCATTCCATTCTTGACAGATGGAACAGAGACCCCAGCTACCTAAAATTTTGGGTGGCATCATGGAAGGATATTCTTGAGCACTGTCGAACCAAAGGACGATTGTTCCCTAGAGACCAGGTCTAATCTGTAATAAATAATACAGGTATGGGAGGGTAGCCCAATTAGCTGCTGCACATATGTCACCAATTAATGCTCTGGATTGAAAGACAGTTGAAGTAGCTATAGACCTTGTAGAATGTGCTTTGACTGGTTTAGTCAAGGTTAATTTATTCTTATCATAAATGAATGGAATGCAGTCTTTCAGCCACTTAGAGACAGTCATATTACTGACTGCTTTGCCCAACTTTGCACTGGAGAAAGAAACAAATAGTTAACTAGATTGTCTTATGTTTTTTGTTCTGTGAAGATAGAAACATAGTTGTCTATGGATGTCTAATAAATGTGAGGCGTACTCTCCTTTGCTAGAATGGTTAGGGAAGAAAACTGGTAAATTAATCATCTGCTTAATATTAGTCTCTGATACAACCTTGGGTAAAAAGGATGCATTCGTTTCCACAGATACTCTATCCTTGTGGAAAATAAGGTAAGAAGGCCTGAATCTCTGAAATCCTTCTAGCAAAGGTAATGGCTACAAAAAAGAGTGTCTTCCAGGATGAAAACTTCAGGTCACATTCTGCAGAGGGTTTGAAAGGAGAATGCATCACTGCCTGAAGAACTAGTCCCAAGGGGGGATTGGACCTTTGAATGTGGGCTTTAACAGGAGAATGCCTCTTAAGAATGATTTACAAAGTCTTTGAGAGCCTAAGGAACATTCATCCAAGCTATTATGAAAATTAGAGATAGCAGCTAATTGTATTTTGATGGCAGAAGGAGAAGCTCCAGCATTAAACAGAGTGGCTAAAAAATCTGGGACATGTGCTATGGAAGCTGAAAAGGGATCTATTTGCTTTTTAGGGGCCCAAATGGAAAATCTCTTCCACTTACTGGTGTATATAGCTTTCTAGTGGAAGGTTTGTGGGCAGATAAAAGAATGTGGCATACTGAGAAGGAAATATTTGGACACCTGGCAATTAATGGAATTGGAGGAACCATGCAGTCAGCTTGAGGTTCAAAATATTTGGGTAAACAAAACCATCTGGATGGGACAAGAGATCTGGCACACTGGGTCCAGAATCGAGGGTTGTCGCATTAGACAAGGCCAAATAAAGGGTAACCAAACTGGTTGAGACCAAAATGGAGCAATGAGGATCACTGTGCTCTTCAGCCTCAGTGCTTTCTGTAAAAATTTGGGAATTAGAGGTATTGGGGGAAAGGTATATATATGAGACCAGTTGTGGAGAAGAGTGTCTCTCAGTGACTTTCCCAGAGGGGAATCAGGGCGAAGTAGTTGCTGCACTCGTTGTTTAGGGGAGATGCGAACAGACCGCAGCAAGGCTGACCCCAAAGGTGGAAAATCATTTTCGCCACTTTTAGATTGAGAGACTCTTGAGGCTGAAGTATGCATTTGCTCAGCTTGTCCTCAACCACATTGGAACTCCCTGGTATATGCATTGCTATTAGAAAGCTGTTGGAAGAAGTCACTCACTGCCACACTCTGAGAGCTACTCAACAAAGGGAGTAAGACTTGGTTCCTCCCTGTTTGCTGATGTACCAAACTACTGACATATTGTCTGCTTGAATTGCAGTAGTCCCCTGAGGAAGAGCTGTTTGAAAGGACTGAAACACTAGAAGCAGTGCTCTTACCTCTAGGACACTGATGTGCAAGTTGGCCTCTACTGGGGACCAAGTGCCTTGGATTGTCTTGCCCAGATAATGCCCCCCCCACACACAAACACACACACACACCATATGGGAGGCATCCATGGTCATTATGGCCATGGGCTCTGGAAAAAACAAAGTGACAACCGTGAAGAACTTGATTGTAGTACATCCACCAAAGAAGATTCATTTTGCAATGGTTGGTGACCAGGACTTGTTGTGACAATGGGTGATTAAGTAAGGACTACTGGGAAGCTAGTAGCGACTGCAGAATTCTCATGTGTATCCTGGCTAGTGGCACTAGAGTTATAGAAGCTGCCATGGATCCTAGAGCTTGTAAGACTAAGGGTGCTAGAACCTTCTTTCTGTTGGTTACCTTTTGAACCTAAACCACAATTCTCTGGTGACATTCTGGAGGAAGAGATGCTATCGATGCCTGAGTATTCAGTATTGCCCCTATGAAATCTAAGCCTTGTGTTGGGGTTAAACATGACTTTTCTAGATTTACCGTGATCCACAAATAGGCACAGATGTTGAGGGTGTAGTCCCTGGCTGTTATCAACTGATGCTTGATCGAAGCAGTTATGAGCCAGTCATCCAGATACAGAAACACATGGAATCCTTGTTGTCTCAAGTGAGCTGCTACTACTGCCATGCATTTAGTGAACACCCTGGGGGCTGTGCTGAGTCCAAAGGACAGTACTCTGAAATGGTAGAGTAAGGCTCCCAGCCAGAAGTGGAGGAACTTTCTGGAGTGTTTGTCCATCTTTACAAGGTAAAATGCATCCTGAAGGTCTATTAAGCACAACCAGTCATTTTTTGATTTTGGGAAGAACAGACTGTACTGTGACCATCCCTAACTTTGTTTGTTGAACCGCTTTATTCAGTGCACTGAAATCCAAAACTGGTCTCCAGCCCCGTCTTTTTTGTCACTAAAAAGAATTTCGAGTAAGTTCTGGATCTTTCTTGGTCTGGCGGGACTTGTTGGATGACTATTTTGTCCAGCAGTTTTTGGATTTCTTGTACTGCTGAATCCCTCTGGTTGGGTGAAACATCAGGGATTTCCTTGTAAACAGGGGGAGGAAGAGAAGAGGGAATGGTATAGCCTCTGGATATGATCCGTTGCATCCAGGAATCTGTTATGCCTTGTCAGGTGTTTAGGTGCAAGGATAAGCATCCCCCGACTGCCTCCACAAGGAGACAATCAGGCCTCCTTTCAGGAGCGCTGAAAGGCCTTGCCTGGGAAGGAATCCCTGAAGCCCTGGTTTTGTAGACCAACTCTGCCACGAGGGCAGCATCTTCCATTCTGGTTCCCCTCTCTGCCCCTGGAGGATCTTCCTCCACGTGTGTCTTGGAAAGGCCCTTGGAATTTTTTGAACCACATTTTTCCACCACTCCTCAGATTCCTACAAAAAGACCTTTGGGGGGGGGGGTGGAAAAACGTACACCCACAGCAGAAAGGATCTTACCATCTTTCTCACACCTGGACAAAGCTTCTTTCAATTTCTGGCCAAACAAAGATGTTCCATCAAAAGGAACATTGATGAAAGAAGACTCAAATGGTCCAACAAAATCACAAAGACGCATACAGATGTGTCTCCTAATGGTTACACCTGTACCCGCTGCTCCAGACATCCTTTTGGCTGTGCGATAAGCCTCATGGACGAATTGGAAGTTGGCTAACTGGGAAGTCACTTTCTCTTGGACTTTCTCAGCTACAGCTCCCGGTAGGGTATCTCATAATTCCTTGATCAGATTCCATTGGAGTCTGGTAAAATGTGCCAAAAAGTTCAAGGGCCTTGTGGTGAAGGTCGATGAAGCATAGAACCATTTCCCAAACATGCATTCCCTGTTGGGTGGATGGACAGAGGAACTCTTCTCAGCCAGTTCCTTTTTAGTGGTGGCTGCTACGACCATAGCATCAACTGCAAGACCATTAGACCAAAACTGTTTATCTGCGGGTGTGGAAAGTATCTTGTGTGGGTGGGCTTGATGGAATCAGGGGCCTTCCATGCCCACTGTGAAATAAACTCATCAGTGGGCAGAGTCACCCAAGAGGTAGATGGGTGGGTGCCGAATGCCTGCTGGTAAACAGACTCCTCAGAGGAAGAGTTTTGGGACTTCTAGCCACCTCTCTGTTATCAAATTTCCAAGATGTCTGCAAAGGAGATACCTTCAGGGGTTGACTGTGGGGACCCCTTCCCCTCATCAAAATTTGTATCTTGACTGACTGGCTGATTCCTCGGGGGAATCCAAGTGCTTCCTCTTGCACTTCTTTGTGTGAGGGACCTCCTCAAGGGGGTAAATCTGAGGAGGTATCAGAGGATGACAGCACCTGTGGCTGTGACACCTGAGGCTCCAACACCTGCTGTCCCAGTGGAGAGGCAGGTAGAATAGTAACACTAAAGGGGGGAGCCTGTTCCGATGGGGTAGGCGCTGAATCTACACTAGAGAAAGGGCCCTTTGCATACCCTCAAAGGTCAGTCTCCCTAGAGAGGGAAGGGAGCCTGGAACCAAGAAAGACTGCCTCAGGACTGGGGTCACTCCCCCTCAGAAGAACCAACCCTTGAGACCAAAGACGGAGCCTAACTAACTCAGGCTGAAGCTCCAAGGAGCAGGGACACCTCCAAAAAACTTGGGAGTCAAGACCTGCTCTACGGAGCTGATAGGGTAGCCACAGCTCCGGGAGTTCTCCAGTTCAAAGATAACCGAAGAGCTCACAGTAACTGACTGCTCCACAGAAGCCAATAAATCCAGAGCCAACACCATCAGTGCTGGGAGAACCTGAACAGAGGCTCTAAAACCTCCGAAGAGGTTAAAGGGGGAAAAGTCAATGGGGTGAAGGATGTGTCGGTACCAAGACCAGAAGGAATCGGTACTGAAGGTGGGCCTGAAAGGCCTCTAGCCCACAAAATCTTATTCACCAGCCTCTCCACATTGAGTTCTGAAAGGCTTTTAATGGAGCGGACTGCAGAATTGGAAGGAAACTTAGGCCTCTGCAAAAACACTTCAGGTAGTTCCCCAACAAAGGAACCTATTGAAGGAGAATAAGATGTTCTAAGCACCAAAGTCTTAGTTGGGGATATAGAAGCCAATTCTTGAGTCGAGGCCTTTGACATGGAAGGACTTGAAGTTGTAATCAGTGCTGAACCGGAAGTTATCAGTACCGGAGTGTCAGTAGTAAAGCCCTTAGGTTCCAAGGGAACTTTTGGAACTGAGGTCTTCAACTTTTTGGCCTTCAAACCAACAGAGAGGTCAGGACCTACTGACTTCTCTTTTTAACTTTGTCAACAGATGAAGTAAAAGGAGAAAAAAAAATCTGTCTTTGCTCTGTCTGCATTGGATAAGGCTTCTCCCAAGGCTGATGGTAGGAGTCCTTTTAAAATTAACTTGTTGCTCCTTTCTACTAAAGCCCCAAGGCTGAAAGTTTGGCAGATACTGCAATATTTCTGTAAATGGAGGGGGCCAAGACAATAAACACAAAGAATGAAAGTCGGAAGAGGAAATTTTATGACCACACTTCTGGCACTTTTTGAAACCAAAAGGGGTCTTACCCTTGTCAGCCATGTCAGAGGTACAGAACAAGGAAAACCTTCACAGAAAGAAAGGGAAATATATATTTTTAAAATGTAACAAAGAAGAAGAAGAGGATGACTATTAACAATGATAGTAAAGAGGTACACAAATGTGTACAGGGAGGGGAAAGATTCCTGACAGAAGGAGACAGAGAGAGAGAGGGGGAACTATAAAACAATGATACTTGGGGATTACACAATAATGTAAAGAAAAGAAAGAGTATCAGTGAGGATATAACTGTAACAAGAGAAATGTAGATGAAGAAAATGAAATTTGAAAGAAAGACACAAAAATTTTACCTAATCCCACAAACGCTCGGGAGTATCAGCTAAATGTGACTGTTTCAGAAAGCAGCAAACGAGATATGAGGTAAACGACAGAGAGGGACTCTGGGAAGAGGTGAAGCTCGAGAGTTTTTGTCTAGCATGAGCTGTAGTAACAGCTGAGTCAGTTCAGATATCGGAACCGAACCCATCTGTCAAGGATGGTGTGACGCCTCTGCACTGGCCCAGTAATCAAAAAGCCTCAATCCTCACCACTGTCAACAGTGGGGAAAGTACACACTGGGAGGATGACAGGTACACACACAGTAAAGTATAATTTCCCTTACGTGCACACAGAGATCACAGTCAGTCTGGGGCTGGTTTCTCCAGATCCCGAATAAGACTCCCCAGTGGCAGAACTCTAGGGTTGAGATCTCAGCTGAGTGGCTAAGACAAAACCTCCAGCAGAGTCTATGTCCAACCAGTGCTTTGTATCCCTGCCCAAGTAGCTCACACACACACACACTCCTGGGAAAGGTTGGCAAAGGCTTACTAGCTATGCCCCCTTCTGCCCTGACTATAAGGTAGTTCCAGCGGTCACCAGCCACTCTTATCAGCTACTTTAAAGCCCTTAGCAAAAGGTGTCCAATCCTACTTTGTAATGTTACTATTAGTCCAAATGGTAGTCTGACCAAGAGCAAAGCTATTTAGGAGTGGTCTGTGCAGTGTTGCCATATAGATATGCAAGTACTCAAACAGCTTAAATATCTCTAAACAGAACAGCCACAATTAAAAGGTTTAAATATATTTAATAATAAATAATAAAAGAACAAGACAATACCAAATAAGTAATCAATTACATCAGAGTTCAAAATCCCAGGAAATATTTAAAACAACATTGCAGGACGGTCTCAAATAAATAAGTAAAACATGTAGGCTATACTTTACTATATTACTGTCTGAATCCAAGAGTTACTATGCCTAGAAACTTACTTACAGCAAGGCAACTGCAGAAGTGATGTTGTCAGGTCAAAAGACAGTTTCAGAATGCCCCCTTCTCCCTCTCTTAGAGCTTAAATTAATATCAAACATTACTGCTGGGTTAGCTTGAATGACATCACTTTTTGTCACCTGACTTTAGTTCCCAAGCTAAACCCCCTTTGTCAGAAACTAACATAATTTAGCATCTCTCTCTGAGAATATATAGCCTTCAGATGTTTGAGGACATAAAACAATAAAACACTTACAAAACAATACAGTAGGCCCCCTAGCTCTAGACATCCTGTCTCCTGGTTACATTAAAACTAACTTTTATTTCAACTACTTTCTCTAATTTTTTTCTGAGAATATATAGCCTTCAGATGTTTGAGGACATAAAACAATAAAACACTTACAAAACAATACAGTAGGCCCCCTAGCTCTAGACATCCTGTCTCCTGGTTACATTGAAACTAACTTTTATTTCAACTACTTTCTCTAATTTTTTTCAAGTTAACCTCCTGCGTTCCTGTTTCCATTAAACATATACATCTAAACAATCACAATAGTGCACAACAGTGCAGGTACATTCCTGTTCTATTCCAATAGGCATGTTGTGGTTACATTTTAGCTCAGTACTTAACACATACTTCTGTATAAATCCTCGATATTCACAAATGACATAGAATTATTTACAAAATTCCCGAAAGCTGGGCTAGCAGTGTGACAGATGGAATGAAGCTTGACAACATCAGATCCATATTTAAATCCCAAGAAAGAGCAGGACCTTTTAATGGAGGTCTAAGTAGGAACGTTCCTCTGAGAAATGACTTGCAAAGTTTGGAGGATGCCAAGGTTGTATTATTTACTCCTATATGGAAATTATAACTTAGAAATGGCAGTCAATTGAACTCTTACAGTAGAGAGCTAGCACCTTCACTGAAAATTGTAGCTAAAAAGTCAAGCACCTTAGAAACTGGTGCTGAAAAAGGATGTAAATTATTTTTATGTGCCCAAACAACAAATCTTTTCCATTTACTTTTGTATAGTTTCCTGGTTGAATCTTTGTGGGGATGATAAAAGAACATGGTGGATAAGGGAGGATGCCTGGCTGTCTAAAATTCAATGGAACTGGAGAAACCATGCAGTCACCTTGAGGCATGGAATGCCTGGATGATTCATATATGTCGGGTGAGGCAGTAGGTCTGGATTTGGGTCCAGGATCCAGGGTGGACTAAGAAGGTGAGGCCAAAGGAAATGAAATCAAATCTGATGAGGCCAGTAAGGGGCAATGAGGATAACTGTGCTTTTCTATCAAAATGTTTTCTGAAGAAATTTGGAGATGAAGGGTAATGGGGGATAGGCATAAAGGAGATTGGAGGGCCAATCATGAAGTAGAGTGTCTCTCTGTGATCCTCCCAGTGGAAGGATCAGGGCAAAGAACCTGCTACAGCAAAACGCAGCAAGCGTGTTCAGAAACAAAAACTCCCCCCAAAAAAAAAGAGCAGCTAAAATTGCAAGCCTTTATTGTGAGCGCTTTCGTACAGGTTAATACCCCCACTTCTTCAGACAACTTACAAGCATCACTTCCAAACCTTAAATATATTTAATTAACATCCTTAATTGTTTAATTATCAATTTGCTGCTACTAAAAACCTATAATAAAACAAGTTAGTGCACTACTACATTAAATATTGGCACCACATATAAATTATTTACACAAATAACATCATATAAAAAACTTTATATATATATATATATATATATATATATATATATATATATATATTATAAAAATATATATCGAATAAATATACAGATATAAACAACATTATAAATAACTAGCAACTACCTGTTATATGTTTGTTGCACCTTTACATATTGCAACAGCTCAACCATTATCTGCCTAACGCTTTAAGCTTTAGAATACTTTTAACAGACATATATTCATTTATTCCAGGGGGGGGAATATGCTGAGGTTCTTATTTGCCAAAATATTTCTTGTTCTTCCAAGATAAGCTGCCAAGGCCCTCCTCTTGGATCATGTGGAATTTGTTGCAACACAGAATAAGTGAATTTATGAGTTGGGTGTTCCATAACATGCTTCGCTAAAGCATTATTAATATCCCCCTTGAGTATACTATATTGGTGTTCATATACTCTTTGCTTAAACTTTCTTTCAGTTTTCCCGATATAGAAAGATGTACGAGTCACATATACCAAAATAAACAACACCTTTTGATTCACAATTGAATCTCCCATTTAGAATATATGACTTGTCCCTTATCATGATAGAACTCCCTATTTTAATAAACTTGCAGTATGAGCATGCTCTGCATTTTCTCATTCCTAAAAAGTTGAATTGAGTACCCTTCATATTTCTGATGTTTTTTCTCTCTACTATGCTTTTTAAGTTTAGGCCCCTTCTGTAAGTGTCTTGTCTTGTACCTAATGTTTTGCTAATCATATGGTCCTCTGATATAATGGCCCAATTCTTGATGAAAATTTCTTTAATCTCCCTAGAATCAATGGAGAAAGTGGACAAGAAATTCAGAGTGAGGTTGTTATTTTTACTTAATTGACCCCTATTATTCTTACTTTCTTGGAATGGTGTGTCAATACCATTTAAATATACCTTATTATAAACAAGGGGCTTAAAGTGTCCAGTTTCCCTCTTTGCTCTAACTTCAAGAATGATGTGTATCACCAGGCTATAGGGATAGTCTCTCTTGAGGAACATGGTTCTCAATTTTTCACATTCGTCAAAAAAATCTTCGTCATCAGACACCATCCTTGCTGCCCTTACCAATTGACCCTTGACCACAGCTTTCTTTTGGTGGTAAGGGTGACAGCTGGAAAAATGTAAAAGGGCATTAGAATGTGTAGGTTTTCTACAGATTGTAGTTTTATACTGACATTTGCTCCTGTCCTTTGTTACTCTTACATCAAGATATGTAATGGTGTCAACACCGACATTGGAAGTAAATTCTAAAAAGTCGGTCATAGCAGTAATGTCAGTTATAAAGGTATCTATGAGTTCAACTTCCCCCTTCCAAATTAGACACGTCGGCTTGGTAACGGGTATACCAAAGAACATTCTGTTGGAACAGTTTGTTCTTGAACAAACAAGAACGTTCCCAGTGGGCCATAACAATATTAGCAAAGCTGGCCCCACACAGAGACCCCATGGCCACCCCTGTGTTTTGTAAAAAACACTTTTTTATTAAACATAATGTAATTGTTTGATAACACAATGTCGAGCAACGTCTCCACTAAATACACTTTGTTCTCCTCAGCCTTATGATGGAGCATAAACTCACTTGTCCATGTAATGCCCAATGCCTGGGGAATAACAGTGTATAAATCTTTTACATCAATAACCACAAAAATGTATTTGTCATTAAATTCTAACTTATTTATGTTTTCCAAAAAGCTCCAAGAATCCCGACATAATTATTGTTCCTTACTTAATAATGGTTTTAAAATACTATCTCTGCCGTCCACTATAGGCCTGAATGGGGGGTCCACTAAACTTTTGTGCAACTTCGGTGTGCCAAAAATTATGGGGATTCTGGGAGCCGGCATAGACAAATACTGGAGGGTATCTATGTCTATAGATCCTTCCAAAAACAGGTCATCAAGCATTCCCCTAATTCTTTTGTAGGCAGTGTTAACTTCATTAAGACTCAACAGTATAGGTATCAGAGCTCAAATACTGATACATTCTTCTTTCGTATTCTGATTGATCCACAAGCACCAACCCACCCCCCCTTATCTGGATTCATAACTCTAATGTTGCAATGGTTCAATAATTTTATAAAATCCATTTCTTCCTTGCCAATATTAGTTAAGCCAGATTTTTTACATTTCACATCCAGTAGTGTTCTTAAATCAATTTCACATATTTTTTCAAAAATGTTTAAAGTAACTTGTAGGGGGGATTGAATACACTAGATACCCTAAGTGTACTAGTTAACGAGGAGTTAGTACCCATTAACACTGCCAAATTCAATTTACGAACATACAATTTAAGATCGACTATAGTTTTTACATCACCCCTTCGGTCGGGGACAAAAGACAAGCCATTTGTGAAAAAATCAGTCATGTTCTGTTCTATATTGAGAACAGTGTAATTAAAGATTTTAAAGTCACCCTGCGAACTTAGAAGGATGTTGGGACCTTTCAGTTCACTTGCTGTTATCTCCTTCTCTGGTTCTTGTGATTTTTCCTCTGGCGTTGATTCTTGTTGCTGTCCGAATTTTGCTGTGTCTTAGTCCATTGCCCCTCCGAAAACCCTGGTCATTACTGACACCATTTTGTTCATTATTATTGTTCCCCCTATCATGATGGGGACCCTGGCCCTGGGCATTGTTACTTCTAATTCTCTCACTATGATGCAGTGTTGGAGACTGCGTGCTCATATTATGAGCCCTTAAGTCATTGCTTTCTGGTGTTATGTCAGTCTTATGGTTAGATGAACCTTGGGGTAAGTTCATATTAGAAACTATTGGTGGTAGGGGATATGCTTTCTTGTTGGCATAGTCTTTGATATCCCTGTCGATTTTCCTTTTCTTATTAATCAACAGCTTGTTCATTGTGGCATCAATGCTAGTAAATATCCTAGTATAATCATATTTGTATTTAATAAAATCACTATCCCCACAAATGGCATGCTCTAAAACCTCAAGTTCAGATTTAAGGTTATTTATCTCCCCATTATAAAAATTACTTAAGGCATGCAGAAAGTCAAAGCCTTGTTTATCAAATAAGGCTAGAAGTTCTTGATGGAAAACAGAATTTTCAATCAACCCAACAGGGTACCTCCACTGTCGCAACCCCTTAGGAACAATCTTTTTTGAAATACATTCCTGAAAATATGCCGTTTCCAGTTGCAATTTGTGGCATTTGAACAACTTCTGGTCAAAACTATTAAGTAGTTCAGTGATGCTACTCACTGTTGCATTATGTTCATGCCCTTCCTCATTGGTCGCTACATTGTTAAAGAAATCCTTATTTTTAAGAAAATTCGACATGGAGGGAATACCACTGTTAGAGGGTATCTGTTGAGAGCAACCCGGTACATTCGCTGGCGTATTCGTAGATGTAGAACCAACATTGCTTAGTCTTTGCTCGGTATGTCCATATCCGTTAGGTGTTCCATGAGCGGCCCTTACTTGGCCATCATTAGAGGGTGGATAAAAAGGTTCCGATTCCGGATTCAACCTAGATGGACTCCCCTGAGTCCTAACTTCCTGGTCGAGCTTCTGTGAAAGAGCGTCAACTCTTCCTAATAAAACATTTACCAAGGCAGTCAAGTTCCCGATAGCGTTTGCTTCTGGGGAAATAATAACAGAAACCTCAGCACTCCCATTTTGCTGAAGTGGGGGTATTGACCTCTACGAAAGTGCTCACAATAAAGGCTTGCAATTTTAGCTGCTATTTTTTTGGGAGTTTTTGTTTCTGAACACGCTTGCTGCATTTTGCTGTACATTGTTTTTCGTGGTGGTTTTGTTTCAAAGAACCTGTTACACTTGTTGATGGGAGATGGAAAGAGATAGGAGCATGGTTGGCCCCATCAACGGAAAATTCCCTCTGCCACCTTCATGTTGAGAAACTATTCATGAAGCAATAGAATAGATCTGTTTAACTTGTCTGCAATCACATTAGACTTCCCTGAAATGTGCGTTGCTATCAGAAAACAAACTGGATGAGATCACCCACTGCCATGCTCTCATAGTTTCTTGACAAAAAGATTAAGATTTAGATTTCTCTTGTTTGTTGATGTACCAGACCACCGCCATATTGTCTGTCTGAATTGTGACAGTCCCGGTGGGGAGAGTGTCTTGAAAGACCTGCAACACTAAGAACTCTCATTTCCAGGACACTGGTATGTGTGTTGGCCTCTTTGAAGGACCATGTGCCTTGGATGGTCTTTCCCAAGAAGTGTCCCACCCACCCAATCTGGGAAGTGTCCATGGTGACTATGGCCTTGGTTTGGGGGAGAGCAAAGAGACGACCTTCTACTTCATTGGAGTGTATCCACCACAGAAGATAAGTTTTGCAAGCTTGTGTTATTTTGACTTGAATGGATAATGGTTAATGGATAGTATACCATTGAGTTGTGAGTATCCACTATAGAATTCTCATATGGTAGTTTGCCAATGGTACCAGAATGACTGTAGCTGACATTAATCCCAGAGCTTGGAGGATCAGTTGAGCTGAAAGAGAAGGACCTTGCATGATCTTTTTGACTTGAGACTGAATAGTCTGAATTCTGGACAGAAGGAGAGAGGCTGTTTGAGTGAGTGTATGGAGCAAGGTCCTGATGAATTCCAATATTCATGTTGGTTCGAGATGAGATTTTTTGTAATTGACAGAAATCCCAAGATGAGAGCATATGTGGAGTACATTAGTCTCAAGCCTGAATCAGATGATGCCTGGTCAGAGTGGTTATGAGCCAGATGTCCAAAAATGGAAACACTCCGAATGCCTGCAGTCTCAGGTGAGCTGCTACTACTTCCATACACTTGGTAAACATCCTGGGGGCTATGGTGAGACCAAAGGGCACAGCTCTGAATTGGTAATGACTGGCTGCCAGCCAGAAGCGTAAATATCTCTGGGACTGTCTGTTAATTTTTATGTGATAATACACATCCTGAAGATGTACTGAGCACATCCAGTCATCCATGTGCAGAAAAAGCAGAATGGACAATACTGTGACCATCCAAATATTTGTTACTGAACCGATTGATTTAGATTGCTGGGATCCAAAACTGGTCTCCAGTCCCGTCTTCTTTGACAGTAAAAATAATCTCAAGCAAGTTCTGGACTGTTTCTGGTCTGGGGGACCTCACAGATGACTTTTTTTAGCAGCTTGTCTATTTCTAGTGCTGCGGATGTCCTCTGATTGGGTGGAACATTGGGGATTTTGTTTGATACCAGTGGGTATGGATGGGAAAGTGGTATTATATGACCTCTGGATATTATCCTCCACACCCATGAATCTTCTGCAATTTCTAGCCATGCTGTCTTGTGAAGGGATAGATGACCCCAGACTGCCTCCACAGATAGACAGTCAGGCCTCCATTCAGAAGCGCTGATAAGATCTGTCAGAGAAAGTATCCATGGGTCCCTGATTATGTGGACCACCTCTGCCACAGGGACAGTGTCTTCCATTAGTGTTCCCCCCTCTGCCCCTGGGGAAACTGTCTCCAAGTGAATCTAGGAAGGGACAATGGGATTTTTTTGAACCACATTTTCCATCCACTTCATTGGTTCCTAGAAAAAGTCTGTTGAAGGGTCGAAAAATGCATACCCACAGCAGACAGGGTATTTTCTTCCTGCTCACACCTAGAGAGTATGTCTTTTACTTTGGGGCCAAAAAAAGAACTTCTGTCAAAAGGAGCACTGACGAAGGAATATTTAAATGGTTCCGCAATGTCTCCTGACTGAAATGCCTGAACCCGTCACCCGTGAGGTATTTTCAGCTGCATGGGAGAGGAGTCTCATGGAGGAATTTGAAAAGTAGCCAACTGTGAGGAAATAGTGCTCTCTACCTCAGAGGATATGGTCTCAGAAAGGGATTTGGAGAGTTCCTTTATCAAATCCCTCTGAAGTCTTGTAAAATGTGCCAAGTAGTTCAGCGACCTAAGAGTAAAGGTCACTGAAGCACAGATATGCTTCTCAAATCTGTCCAGTGCTCTAGACTCCCTGTTGGGGGGTGGACAGAGAAATTTTGCTCTGCTAGTTCCTTCTTAGTTGCAGCCTCCATGACTATGGTATCAACTGGTACTCCCTTACTCCAATAAGTTCTATCCTTTGGTGGTGCTAGGATCCTAACTGGTCATAGAAGGATAAGCTCAATGGTATCAGGTTCCTTCTACACCCATTCGCTCATCAGTGGGCAGAGTTACCCAGGAGGTAAACGGGCCAGTGCAAAAGGTCTCCAGGAATACGAACTCCCTTGGAAAGGGTTGTCAGGGGGACCAACCACTCCTTTGTTTTAGGCGTTCTAGGAGATCTCCAAATGAGACATCATTGGGTGGTGATCTGGGGGACTCTTCCCTGTCATCGAAGTTGGTATCCTCTGTGACAGACTCTTGTGGGACTCTAAGTGCATCATAGTTTCATAGATTAGTACTATGCTAACTGCCCTTGCGAGCCATTTTAAGCCTAGCCAGTTATCCCCTGTGAGATTCAAACCATGTACCTTGTGTTTGTAAGGCAAACACTTTAACCATTAGGCCACCCTCCCAATAAAAAAGCCTTTCAGGGAACTTCTTCAGTGCGATGCTCTGGAGAATTGTCAGAAGAGCTCAATATACTTTACTGGGTGGTCTGGAGACTGGCTTGAGCTGGCTGTCCCAGTGACACAGCTGGTTGAGGCTCTGGACACAGTCAGGGATGGTGTTGGGTAGTTGGAACTGAAGAGGGAAGAGAAGTCTGAACTCTGGGAACAGAGAAAGCTCTTTCCACTACCTTCAATGCAGAAAGTGTCAAAGAAAAATAAACTGATGGATCTGATAAGGCATGCTTATGGACTTGTTGGCTCCCTCTGCCCCGAAGGTGGACTACTCGAAGAAGGAGTCAGAGCAGAGTCCAACACCCCGGAACAGCTCTGAAGTGCTCAGAAATGGATCATTCAGAGATACCACTGGAGTCAAATATGCCAGCATCTTCAGATCCAATGTGGATAACTGCAGAAATTTTGGATCCGATGGCTCTGACACTGATGGCTGGATCGGAGAAGGAGCCAAAATCGGGGAGTAGTACTGACAAGGGTGTCTGGGCCCGATGGGGTTGGAGGTGGAAGAACTCTCATTTGAATCTGCTTCCTGAGGAATTTCCTCATCATCCTGTCCACAACAGTTTCTCTCAGACTCCTGAATGATTGAGCAGATGATGCTGTAGAAGATAGTTTGGAGTATTGTCTCAGTGAATGTTCCAAAAAAGAGGAAAAAGCTGAAAAGTGATAGGATTACATAACAATTGAGGTGATCAGATCAGAGGAGATTGCTCTGACCTAGGCCTCGGATCCGAAGTGGTCAGATCAGACACTTTCACTACCTTAAAGGGACGTTATATACTGGAACCAAAGGGGGAGATGGATCTGGAGATCTCTTTCTTGACTCTCTAGGAAGAGAATCTCCCTTATTGTCAACTTTTTGGGGGATTAATCCCCAGAGGTCATCAAAGCATGTTTAGAGGGTAGCAAACCTCTTAAAATTAACTTTTTCTTTCTATTACGACCCTTGAAAGCCTTACAGATGTCACAGAATCTAGGTGAGATTGGCCTAGACAATAGACACACACAGTCTGTGCATCTGAATTCAGAATTTTAAGGCCACAGGCCACACATTTTTTGAAACAAGAAGGTTTCTTGGACATAATGAGTAGCGAAGAAGTAAAAAAAGGTGATTGAAAGGCTTTTTTTTTTTCTTTTTAATAACATTAAGTCAGAAGACAGTAAAAATATCATACCAGCAATGGCAAGAGAGAAGTACTTATCAGGACACAGGAAATAACATGAAAAATGAAATCAATGGAAACCAGGTCATAGCGAGCTGAAATCCTTTAATAATTCCAAACAATTTTCCAGGTACACAAAGTGAATTAAAATCCTTTAATGATTCCAAGCAATATCCAGATACACAAGTAAAAACTTTCACCCTTTTGCCTTCCTCTGGCGCATAAAGTCAACTAACAAAGGCTAGTGTATAGTTTAAATATGGTGAAAGAGTCACATGTCTAAGTTAATAGGAAATTAAAAGTCAATTTTGTTAAAGAAGTAACAATAAGAAACATCCTTAAAATAATTAAGACATATTATGATAAAACCTTGTAACAATACATTAAAATTATATTTATAAATGCACATGCTTGTGTACAAGAACCACATTGATAAAAACACATTAGTATGAATACAAATTCACTTTAATAAAAGTCACATTAATAACTGTGTGTGTTTGTAATATACATATATATATATATATATATATATATACATATATATATATGTATAAGGGTCTACCTGACAACACCGAGCTAAAACACAGACAACGACATCACCGACACCACAAAACCGAAAGTTCAGAAGCACGAAACGTCACATACCCGACAAACCACAATCCCGACACTCAACAAACAAAAAAAAAATCGCCTGTCCAAAAAGCACACACACAACACAAGCACACCAAAAACCTTAAAACCTACACTGAACCTTACATACAAAACTATCTATGAACTACCCTTAACCCAAACCCTAACCCTAAGGTCCGTCACTATCACACACTCACCTAACATGCGCCCTAAGCCTAACTCACTTAACCCACCCCTAACCCTATAGTGCGTCACTATCGCACACTCACCTAACCCGTGCCCTAACCCTAACTCACTTAACCCGCCCCTATCCCTAACGTCTGTCACTATCGCACACTCACCTGGCCCGCCCCTAATCCTACAGACCATTGCTATCGCACACTTACCTTACCCACACCCTGACCCTAACGTCCATTCTTATCGCACACTTACCTTTACAAGTTGGTGTTCTCAGCATCAGGATTCTCAACTGTCGGTCTTCTCCGTTGTCGATCTTCCGGTGTCTGTGTTCTCGTCGTCGGTGTTTCGAGATTTTGGCATTTTCAGGTAGACCTATATATATATATATATATATATATATATATATATATATATATGTGTGTGTGTGTGTGTGTGTGTGTATATAAAACTAAAAATAGCCATACAAAATAGATGCAATCAGATAATACAGCCTGAAATATGTTGAAGTTAAGTCTACACAAGTTCATGTTTAGCTTTAAGTAAGGGGTTTGAGAGAGGCTACGCCATTTAGCCTTGGAAAGACATGGGCCCTGAATCATGAAATCAATTTAGTTCTGGTCTCTCAGTCCTATGGATTATGTTATCACCTCTTATATTCTCAAACAGAACTCCTATAATTAAAAAAATAAAGTTATGGGATGGCCCCTTCTCAAGCTTATGTTTGCATAAAGCATTAATGGGTATGTCTGTTAATTTCTGAGAGGTGACTATATATACAGTCTTTGCATTTTTTGGTTAGTTTTTCCTATATAAAATGAGTTACAATGGGAGCATGCTGCTAGATACACCAAGTTTCTAAGTTTTTGGCTGACTGGGTGTACTGTTGTTTTCCTGGTGTCAATATAACAAAAATACATACGGTTTCCACATTTGTAGGTTCCTTTTTTTCTGAGAATTAAGTGAAAACCATGGTCTAGGTTTGGAATATATTTTTTGGGTTTCTACATCTCTTATGTGAAAATGAAGGTTGTGGAGTGATAAAGTTGCTGAGTGTAGGAACATCTTGGAGTATATGCCAGTGTTTTTTAATAATATTCTTAATGGTTAAAGTGTTTTTGTTATAGGTCACACTACATCTGAGCTTTTATCTGTCTCCAAAATTAGTACCATGTTCTATATGTTTATCTAAACGTAAAACTCAGATCTTGGTGATCACTGCTGCAGTAGCTTAGCTATATGGGTAGATCACTCTAGCTTACCACATTTGGGAGGCAGAAGAAGAGCGCAGGAGCCCCTGGAGAAATGGGAAGAGGTCAAGAATTTATTTGGACTGCAGGTTAGAGATTGCCTTCCCTATCAAGGACTGATATCAGAGCATAGGCCAAGAGAAAGAAATAGGGGGGTCCAAAATGAAAAACCAGCACTGGTAGAGTTTTTAGTAGAATCTAGAACAGAAGCTGCCATTTAAAAGGGAATAATTAGTAGAACATATAAAATGGTCCAATATCACATAATGTAATGTACTACTTACCAAAAGCTTACTAGTCAAACACTAATAAGTGAAAACACTAAATAGCGAATATTCGTTTAAGCGAAACATTTCACTAGGTTAAAAAACAGTTGGCCAACCCAGCGAACCACAGAAAAACATCACCAAACAAAACCCATCGTAGTGAGGGCTATGCACCCCACACACCCCCAATGTGGGGAAGATAGATTGGATAAGCAATTCACAAAGAAACAATGGGAGGATATATGCATATCTCCCAAATGTTGTTGTTTGTCTTTCGGCTTTTTCCCGGTAAGGGGTCGCCACAGCGGAACTCCGGTCCACTAATGATTGGCAGTAGATTTTTACGAAACGCCGAGGTGCCAGCTCGACACCCAACCTTCAACAAAGGCAAGTCCATTTACGCATGCATGTCTTTCGAACACTACCCAACCATGGGGAGGACATGCAGACTCCACAGAGAAGGCACTCCCAAGCCAAGCCGAGAATCGAAACGGGAGAACCTCTTGCTGTGAGGTAACAACGCTACCGCTGTACCACCGCGGCATATGTATATGTATAGCTCCCAAATATGCAACAAAATCTTGAAGATTTAGGATTTTTGCTTGGAAATGCTTACATATATCTTTCTATACCCCAAGTAGACTCCAGAGAATATTTCCTCAGGTAGACAGCAAATGTTGGATGTATGATGAGGAAGAAAGAGGTACTTGGGAACATATTTTCTGAGAGTGCGGTGGGTTAGCAGACTTAAAGGATTCCCTGTGGGATGCACTGTCAGAGATGCTGGGTGGGCAGATTGGTGTGACGAGGGAGATGATTTTTCTGAGCTATGATACAGAACTGGAATTGCCCAGACAAGGTAAGGCATTGCTGTGTCTAATTATGGTGACTGCCAAAAAAACAATTACTAGGAAATGGAAATCAAAATCTAAACCAACTATATTAGAAGTAGTGACTATAGTAACACAGATAAAACAACTGGGATTGAGATCTTTAGAAAAGGGGAGGAGCAAACTATACAAGAAAAAAAATGGGAATTGTGGGGACAATACATATAGGAGAGGAATGAGGTTTAAATGAAGGCAGGACTTAATTAAGCTATGTGATGTTTGAAAATGATTGGGTAGATGCAAAAGTTATGGAAAAATGCATTCACCATCAACTAATAAACCACTTAATTCAACATAATATTATAGCTGTCAGCATGGCTTTAGGCCATTTCATAGTACCACCACAGCTCTCCTATCTTTCACCGACTCCATCAATAGAAACCTTAATAACAGCGCCCTCTCATCAGCAGTCTTTATTGATCTGTCAAAAGCCTTTGACATGGTAAACCACCCCCTGCTCATAAATACTCTTGAATCCCTTTCTCTAGATTCCAAAGCTGTTCTCTGGTTCAAGTCCTACCTTACCAATATGCAACAAGCAGTCCTCTGGGAGAATAAACTATCTTCCTACCTGCCAGTCTCCCTTGGAGTCCCACAGGGCTCCATTCTAGGTCCACTTCTTTTCTCTTTATTCATCAATGACCTTTATTTAGCAAGCCCTCAAGCCACCTGCATACAATATGCAGACAATTCCACCCTCATATGTTCAGCCAACTCCACATCCAAACTACAATCTCTAACCCAGAAAGTATTTAACATAGCTGAGGCATGGTTCTTGAAATGTTGCCTCCTTTTGAACGCCAAAAAAACAAGCTCTTACTCTTCGCAACTAACAGTAAGCCCCCCTCCTATAAATTTCTCCATCAAATCAAATAATGGCACCCTTACAACCCCCGACACTACCAAACTGTTAGGAATCACAACTGACAATAACCATATAAATAACACTATTACAACTGTTAATAGAAAATTGGGCTCCCTATATAGAATAAAATCCTTCTTAACACCAACAGCCAGAACTACAATTGCCCACTCCCATCTAATCTCAACTCTTCTTTATGCTTCCCCCATATATACTAACCTAAAAAAATAATCTCACTAAGCTAGCTAACTCCTATAACAATATTGCCAGATTTGCCACTGGGAACCCATTTAGAACTCACCACTGTCAGAACCTACAGCAGCTTAACTGGCTTGAACTAAAAAACATTTTGATACTTTCCCAACTTACCATTGTCCATAGGATATTTTACCAACCTAACAACACACCTATACTTTCAACATTATTACCCCCTATACAAACCTCAATTCCTTATGCTGCTCTAGTAAACTACTGGCTAGCATTAGCAAATCTAATAACTTGGCAGGTGACTCCTTGTTCTCTAATACCGCTGGAAAATACTGGAACCATCAGATCTAATTTTACTTCCCTCCTTTCTACTCTTTAAACAAATGCTCAAAAAACATCTCAAAACACACTGGTTATGCCCTTGCTGCTACCCTGACTAATCTTCTGCTTTCGCTATTTCCTATCTCTATACTGCCTCCTTTCGCCAGTCAATACTGCTTACCCCTCGGGAAGTAGTAACTGTCTTAAATTTTTGATACAACTAGGTGATGAACTTTTATGTTTTGTAAACTACCTCAGATATCTTGCTAAGAGTGTCCTGTCCTATTTGTGTACTTGTGTTTCACAAATAGTTTACTGTTTTTCTTTTACACTCTTGCTCTCTGATTACTTTTAACATAATTTCTCTCTATATTTGTGCATGATAATTTTTGTATGTTTCTGTTTATATTGTACTCTGTGCAGCTTTTCTCCCCGGGCCTCTGCTGAAAATGGAAATATATCCAGTTGGACTAGCCCGGTTAACAAATGTAAAATAAATAAATAAATAAAAATAAATTATAAGTGATGCATAATGTCTGCAACTCAGTGTGTGTCAGTATGGTTTGTGATGTAAAATGCTTGCAACTAGGATTGTGTCGGTGTGTTCACTTCTATAAATGCATGATTGCTTATGTCGTGTCATAAATGATGGTTTAATAAAGATGTTTCTTGTTTAAAAAAAAAAAAAGAATTGAGATTATACTGCTTTGTAAATGTATGTACAGAGGACCAAGTTGTAGTTTCTAGAATACTTCTAAAATACAACCTTTTCCAACATGCCATAGACAAAGCCAAGGCCCTGGTGGAGTAGGCCTTGACCCTGCCTGGAATTGTTTTGTTGTGGTGAGCTTAACAAAAGATAATAGCCTTAGACAACAATTTGGAAATAGTCTGTTTTGACAGAGGATGTCCCTTCTTTTTATCTTCACAGGAAATGAACAATTGATTTGAAGAACTGAAAGATATAGTTCTTCCAAGACAGTACCCGAGCTGTCTGTGGAATCCTTTCTCCCACATTTTTGGGTTCAGGAAAGAAAACGAGGAGATGGATAGTTTGCCTTAAAGTAAACACGGATAACACTTCAGGAATAAAAGGATTACTTCTCTAAGAAACCCTGTCCCTGTGGAAAATGAGATAGAGTTGACTTACCGTAAGAGCTTGCCACTCAGCTACCCTTCTTGCAGACAGCAAAGCAACCATGTTAAGTACCTCAATTCAGCCAGGTTTCCTAATTCAAATAGAGCTTCACTAACACATAATTAAGATCTCAAGGAGGTGCCACCAGTTTTCTTGAAGGCCTCTTATGCAAAACCCCTTTCAAAAACATTCTGACATAAGAATGCAATGAAAGTGGAGGATCCATGGGAAGACATACTGAAATAACAATAAATAAACCTTGATTAGGGAATAAGAAAGGATATAGGATATAGGATAGTAACGCACACAAATTTTGTGAGAGTAAAGTACAACTAGCCCTGAATAGGTGCTGGAACAACAGAAATGTCAGGCCTGAAAGGGTGTTGGTTATGTTGTTGGCACCAACTAGAAAACCTTTTCCATTTGCTAATATAGGATTTTCTATTAGCAGGCTTTCTTGCCTCCATTAGTACCTGCTGCTCATTTTCAGTAAACAGGTGCCTAACAGGAATTTACAGCCCACCATACAGAGAGTCAACTGATACACCCTGACACCAATCAACTTCAAACACCCTTGTTCTTGTGTGAGTAGATCCAGTCTGTGAGGAAGCTTGAGGTAATTGCCTCTAGCCATTTCCAAAAGAAGGGAGAAGTTCAGCTGCCTGGACTAGAAGGCAGTCATCACAAGGATCCTAGGTGATTCCTTCTGAATCTTTGGAAGTACCCTGGATATTAGTGGAAAGGATAGAGAAGCATGCAGGAACATTCCTGTCCAAGGGAAAGAAAAGGCATCTGTCTTTCAGGCCTTCCTGCAGAGAGTTCTGAAGCACAATCCTGCCAGCTGATTGTTCAGACAGGAGGCAAATAGATTTGCTGGAGAATCTCCCCACAGATGGATCAAATCTTGGAAGACTCCCAATATAGTTTCCATTTGTGAGAGTCTGCCCCCATCCTACTCAGTTTGTCTGCCACACAATTTTGCTCTTATGGAATATAGGGTGTCTGTAGAGTGAGATTTTGCTGTGAAGCAATATCCCAAGCTAACAAGACTAGTCTGCAGAGGGGGTATGACCTGTTTCCCCTTTCTTGCTGATATACCACATGACTGTGGGAGTGCCTGTAACAACTTGAAGAGGTCCTGGGGACCAAAGATGATTCAGAGAGTTGACTGCCTTGATCAGGGCAAGCATCTCATTATTTTATGTGCTTGTGTCTGTCCTTAATGTCCCACAAACCTTATACCTTTTCCCCCTCCTGAAATCGCTTCCCAGGTAAAGTCTGAGCTGTCTGTGGTAAACTGCCTGCTTTGGAAAAGAGAGGGAGAAGGGAAAACCTGGATTTAGGGATATCTGCTGTCTCTATTAAGTGATTGCTCTTCTGACAAATCCCAGCACTGGTATCTGAAAAGGTAAGGGGTGTTGGTGCTAGGACCAAACAGTCTTCAGATAAAATTGTATCTTTCTCATGTGGAGTCTTGACGAAGGTATTCTGAGAATCAAAGAAGCCATGAGACCCAAAATCCCGAGGTATTCCCTTGCAGTGATCGAAGCCTGAGTGGAAAACCATAGAAATATATTTAGATGTAGGTCTAGTTTTCTTGTGAAAGAAAAGGTCTTTGACCTGTTGTGTCTAGTTGACATCCCAGAAAAACAATCCTGTGAGGAGGAGTCAAGAAAGATTTTTTGAATGTTCTGTTGGAATCCTAGTCTGTGTAAGAGATCTTTCACTCAAGAAAGAGATTCTAGACGCTCTGAAAAAGAATATGCAAAGATAAGCAATACGGAATATGTAAATTCCCTATAGCCTGCAATGAGCTACAACTGGAGCAAGATACTTTGTGTACACTCTTGAAGCAGCGAATAGTCCAAAGGGTAAAGCAGAGAACTGATAATGTGATCCAGACAAACAAGGCCTTAAGAAACACTTCTGGATGAATAGAAACATGATAAGCATCTTTTAAATCTAATGTTACAAGGAAAATTGAATGATAAAGACAAGGTAACAGGTTGTGAAGTGACAATATTCTGAATTTGGGCTCTATCACAAACAGATTTAAGAAAGACAGATGCAGAACTGTTCTCCCAAGTATTTTCTTTCACTGGCAATAAAACATCCTTAAATAAAACCCCTTTCCAACCTGGGAAGTGGGAACAGGTTCTATCACTCCCTAGGATAGCATGCGATGACAGGCAGGTGGAAACAAAAAAGCCAGGTCTGGAGGAAGAGGAATTACCCCCTGGAAAGGAGGAACTTCCTCCCACTGCCATCTGCAACTTTGATGAATGATCTTCTGAACCCATTTGTTTGAAACTATCTGTTGCCAGAAAAAAGGGGGTGGAAGGGGGGAATAAAGTCTCAAACAGTCATTCTGACTATACTGGACTGTCTTTGTTTTTTGGGGATTCTAAATTTCTTCTCGGAACCCCCTTGCCATTTCTTCATAAATGTCTGTTTACCTGCATTTTGTTGAAAATTGGATTAGGAGTTGGACAATCCCCAAGAAAACTTGGAAAAGGAGGGCTGAAAATGTTAGAGATTTCTTGTATCAGCTTACACCTTTTATCACACTTTTTGATCATGTCTGCAGTAGAGGAGTCAAAAACTAAAACTCTCTAGCCAATGGAGAATTTAAAATCTTATTTTTATCATCATCTGGGAGGTTCTGAGAATGCAGCCATGTAAACTTCCTCAAAACACTACGAGTGGCCATAAGCCTTGGAAGAATGATCAACAGAGCTATACACACACTATAAACCATTAGTAGTGACTTAGTGGCTTGAACTATAAAATAAATTAAATTATTTAAAGCAAATTTTGCCTCACAAGAAGAAAACAAAAGTTATGTACTTACAATAATGTTAGATCCATGTTGTCTGATTTTCATCTGGTTCAAGCTATAGGGTTGCCAGGTCCAAATGGATCCAACCCTGGCACTAACTTTGAAGCTTCTTTCGATCCAAAGCTTTGACTCCACCCCTACCCATAATTCCCTGAACTTCACCTTTGCTGCTCAGCTAAAGTTTACTCCACTCCTTGTCTGATGTCAGAGCCATCCTATAAGAGGATTCTATCTGACAGAGAAGTTAAAGAAATGCAAACTGAAGTTATAGATTATCTGCAAAGTGAAGGATTTAGTGCAGAAAATCCAGCTCAGGTAACATCACAGCATAATGGAATAGTGATTCCACAAATTAAGGAGAAACAGGTGGAAAGGGAAGCTTCAAGCATCTGATCAGTTGCCAAATGAAGATACTCTGGAGCTTTTCAGTAGGAAACCAGTACAGACGTTCAGTTGGAATTGCACAACAAGGGAAAGAACAGGAAATGGTGGCAATTCTGAAGCAGTCGGTGTTAGGGAGTCATAGGCCATTGAGCTACCATACAAAAAAGAAATGGATGATGCAGGATGCAGCCGAAGAGAATATGCCACAGGAATATATTCTGGAACTTTTTGTAGAATGTCTGCAGGAAACTGAAAATACAGAATATGCCCTTAGTTTAGAAGAAAAAAATGTAAGGGGAGAGTTGCTTGATTTAATAGACATGGATAGACATATTAAGATCGATGAAAGAAATAGATTACAGAAAGTCAATAAGACCCAAAATGTGAGAAGTCTGTAAAAACAAATGAACACAGTAATCAAGATGATTAGCAGAAATTTATATGATATAACAGAAGCAAAAAGGATATACTAATGTACAACAAAATTAATAACAGATAAAGTCTTACCACAAAAATACAGAGAAATAAGGGAAAAGGAGGGAGGAAATAAAATGCTATCATGGAATTATTGAACACAGAAAACTATAAAGCAATTAAGACAATAAGTGTCACTGTTAAAAGAGTACAGAAGAGGGAACAGATCAAAAAAATAGGAAGACAGACGTGATAAAAGCAACTCGCAGTATTAGAACAGAACAGAATCTATCATACACTGTTGCAAATAATAAAAATAGAAGTGATGTACTCACCATAACGTTCCATCTGTGCTGTCCATTTTCATTCTTACTCAATTTATGGATTCGGATTTGACTCTGCCATTGCTAAAGCTTGTGGCAACCAAAAACTCAAGCTTCTCCCTTGCCCACAATGCAACCACCCCAAGTACCTCAGATATTCTTTGCAGACTTTAGCAAAAATAAATATTACCCATCACATACTGAACCAAATGATGTTCTACCTCTGGAGACCAGATCTAATTTGTAATGAGTAACAAAGGTATGGGAAAGTAGCCCAAGTTGCTGCTGCACATATGTCATCCATGGATGCTCTAGACTGGAAAGCTGAAGACATTGCCATCGATCTAGATGAATGAGGTTGTAACGGTTTTGACAAGGGAATGCCCAGTTTGTTATAAATAAATGAAATACGATCAGTTAGCCATCTTGCTGAAGTTACTTTGGCAAATGGTTTCCCCAACTTTACTACTGGAAATGAAACAAATAATTGGTCAGTTTTCCTAATGATTTTTTTTCTATGTATGCAAAAAGGTAATTGTCTGTGAACATCCAGTAACAGTAACATGCATTCGCCCTTGTTAGCAAATTTAGGAAAGAACACTGGCAAATTAATGGACTGATTGATATTAGAGTCTGATACCACCTTAGGGAGAAAGGATGCATTAGTTTGTAATGTAACTCTATCCTTGTGAAAGAACAAAGTATAGCGGTTTTGAGGACAAGTCTTGAATCTCACAAATTTGTCTGGCAAAAGTAACGGCAACTAGACATGTTATTTTCCAAGAGAGATATTTAAGGTTACACCTGGTTGCTTGTTCAGACGGAGGATGGATAAGTGCTTGCAGTACCAGATTTAGATCCCATGGCGGAGTACGGTCTTTAACAAGAGGCCTTAAATGAAGAGTGCCTCACAAAAAAGCTGCAGAGCTTATGAGAGGCAATGGAAGAACTTTCAAATCCAATATGAAAATTCAATCATCACCATCATCTTCTTTCGGCTGTTCCCATTAGGGGTCGCCACAGCAGATCTCCTGTTTCCATTTCTTCCTATTCTCTGCATCTTGCTCTGTCACACCAACCACCTGCATGTCCTCTCTCACCACATACATAAACTTTATCTTAGGCCTTCCTCTTTTCCGGTTACCTGGTAGCTTCATCCTTAGCATCTTTTTCCCAATATACTCAGCATCCCTCCTCAGCACATGTCCAAACCAACATAATCTTGCCTCTCTGGCTTTGTCTCCAAACCTTCCAACCTGGGCTGACCCTCTAATATACTTATTCCTAATCCTGTCCACCCTCGTCACACCCAGTGCAAATCTTAACATCTTTAATTCTGCCACATCCAGCTCAAACTCCTGCCGTTTTGTCATTGCCACTGTCTCCAACCCATATAACATAGTTGGTCTCACTACCCTCTTGTAGACCTTCCCTTTCACTCTTACAGGTACTCATCTGTCACAAATCACTCCTGACACTCTTCTCCACCCACTCCATCCTGCCTGTACTCTCTTCTTCACATCTCTTCCACACTCATCGTTACTCTGAACTACTGACCCCAAGTATTTAAACTCAACCACCTTCGCCACCTCTACTCCTTGCATCCTCACCACCCCTCAATCCTCCCTTTCATTCACACACATATATTCTGTCATAGTCCTGCTGACCTTCATTCCTCTTCTCTCTAGAGCATATCTTCATCTCTCCAGGGTCTCCTCCACCTGTTCCCTACTTTCACTACAGATCACAATGTCATCTGCAAACATCATAGTCCACGGGGACTCCTGTCTGACCTCGTCTGTCAACCTGTCCATCACCATTGCAAATAAGAAAGGGCTCAGAGCTGATCCTTGATGTAACCCCACCTCCATCTTAAACGCATCCATCACTCCCACCGCAGACCTCACTGTTGTCACACTACCCTCGTACATATCCTGTACCACTCTTACATACTTCTCTGACACTCCTGACTTCCTCATACAATACCACAACTCCTCTCTAGGCACTCTGTCATATGCTTTCTCTAAGTCTACAAAAACACAATGCAACTCCTTCTGACATTCTCTGTACTTCTCCATCAACACTCTCAGAGTAAACATTGGATCTGTAGTGCTCTTTCCTGGCATTAAACCATGCTGCTGATCACTAATCATCACCTCCCTTCTTAACCTAGCTTTCACTACTCTTTCCCATAACTTCATGCTGTGACTGATCAATTTAATCCCTCTGTAGTTACTACAGCTCTGCATATCACCCTTATTCTTAAAAATCAGTACCAAAACACTTTTTCTCCATTCCTCAGGCATCCTATCACTTTCCAAGATTTCATTAAACAATCTGGTTAAAAACTCCACTGCCATTTCACCTAAACACGTCCATGCTTCAACAGGTATGTGATCTGAGCCAACAGCCTTTCCAGTCTTCATTCTCTTCATAGCTATCCTTACTTCCTCCTTGCTAATCCATTGTACTTCATGCTTCACTATCCCTACATCATCCAACCTTCTCTCCCTCTCATTCTCTTCATTCATCAACCCCTCAAAGTACTCTTTCCATCTCCTCAACACACTCTACTTGCTTGTGAGTATGTTTCCCTCATTATCCTTTATCACCTTTACCTGCTGCACATCTTTCCAAGCTTGGTCCCTCTGTCTAGCCAGGTCCTTTTCTTCCTCCTTAGTGTCCAACCTTTCATACAACTCTTCATAAGCCTTATCCTTAGCCTTTGCCACCTCTCTCTTTGCCATGTACCTCATCTCCTTATACTCCTGTCTACTTTCTTCATCTTTCTGACAATCCCACTTCTTCTTTGCCAACCTCTTTCTCTGTACACTCTCCTGTACTTCCTCATTCCACCACCATGTCTCCTTGTCATCTTTCCTCTGTCCAGATGTGATACCAAGCACCTTTCCAGCCATCTCCCTTACTAGCTCTGCTGTAGTTACCCAGCTATTTGGTAACTCTTCACTGCCACCCAGTGCCTGTCTTAACTCATCCCTGAACTCCACCTCACAATTACCCTTTTTCAATTTCCACCTTTTGATCCTTGGTGCTGCCCTCACACTCCTCCTCTTCTTGATCACCAATGTCATCCTACAAATCACCATCCTATGCTGCCTAACTACACTTTCTCCGGTCATCACTTTACAGTCTCCAATCTCCTTCAAACTGGCCCTCCTACATAAGATATAATCCACCTGTGTGCATCTTCCTCCACTCTTGTATGTCACCCTATGCTCCTCCCTCTTGTTAAAATACGTATTCACCACAGCCATGTCCATCCTTTTCGCAAAATCCACTACCATCTGACCTTCTGCATTCCTTTGTTTAACACCATACCTACCCATCACTTCCTCATTCCCTCTGTTCCCTTCACCAACATGCCCATTGAAATCTGCTCCAATCACCACTTTCTCACCCTTGGGTACAGTCATCACCACTTCATCCAATTCACTCCAAAATTTTTCTTTCTCATCCATTGCACACCCAACTTGTGGAGCATATGCACTAACAACATTCATCATTACACCATCAATTTCCAGCTTCATACACATCACTCTATCCGACACTCTTTTCACCTCCAAAACACTCTTAACATACTGTTCCTTCAGAACAATTCCTACACCATTTCTCCGCCCATCCACACCATGATAAAACAATTTGAACCCACCTCCGATACACCTAGCCTTACTCCCCTTACATCTGGTCTCTTGCACACACAATATACCAACCTTCCTTCTATCCATCATATCAGCTAGCTCTCTCCCTATACCAGTCATACTGCCAACAATCAAAGTTCCGACCCTCACTACCACAGTCCTAGTCCTTTCTTCTCTCTTCCTGCCTTCGGCCATGTCTTCCGCTTCTTCTCCTCCTTCGGCCAACAGTAGCCCAATTTCCGCCAGCACCCTGTTGGCTAACAGTTCTGGTGCTGGTCGTTGTTAACCCGGGCCTTGACCGATCCGGTATGGAAATATTTATTGGTGTCTGCATGAAATGATTTGGCGAAGTTTTACACAGGATGCCCTTCCTGACGTTACCCTTCCCATTTATCCGGGCTTGGGACCGTCACAAAGAAATGCACTGGCTTGTGCATCCCCAGTGGCTGGGTACTAATTGGACCTTAACTGTCAAGGAACTAGCTCCTTCTATAAAAAGCAGGGCCAAAAATTCAAGGATGTTATATACAGAAGCTGAAAAAGGATTAGCATTATTTTGATGTACCCAGTATACAAACCTTCTCCATTTACTGGAGTAGAGTTTACGTGTAGAACGTTTATGGGAAGATAAAATATGTGTCAGACAGGGGAAGAGAGCATAGGTTGTCTGGCTATTAATGGAACTAGAAAAGCCAGGCGGTTAGCCTGAAGTTTGATATATCTGGATGGATCATGCCTGTTGGGCGAGATAGCAGGTGGGGAGTTGAATCCAAAATCCAAGATTTGAGAAGTAAGTGAGGCCAAAGGAAGGAGAACCAAATCTGTCAAGGCCAGTAAGGTACAAAGAGAATGACTTTGCTCTTCAACATGGCAGCTTTCTGAAGAAATTTCAGAATTAATGGAATTGGTGGACAAATGTAAAGTAAACTGGCGGGCCAGTCATGAAGAAGAGCATCCCTCGGTGATTCCCCGGTAGGGAGATTAGGATTAGTAGCTGCAGCATTTGTTCTTTATGGGTGATGCAAAAAGATCACAGCAAGGCTGGCCCCACTGGCAGAAAATCAGTTCTGTTACGTTCTTGCTAAGAGACCACTGGTGAGATAGACAAATGCACCTGCTCAGCTTTTCTGATATCATGTTGGACTTCCTTGGAATATGTGTTGCTATAAGAAAGGGGTTGGATGAGATCACCCATTGCCACACCCTGAGCGCTTCTCAACACAAGGGCTAATATCTGTTTGTTGAGGTATCAAACTACTGACACATTGTCCATTTGAATTTCAATTGTCACCGAGAGTAGGGCATCTTGAAGGGTCTGCAACACTAAAAGCACTGTTCTTATCTCTAGGACACTGACATGCAAGTTGGTCACTTCCATACCTCCCAACCATACCAAATAACTCTTTTTTTTACAAGGTTTTGGGGTCCAAATACTGAGGTGCCACGATTCCTGAGTGGCACCCCTCCATTTCCGACTTTTCCCAGCTTTAGTGTTTTTTTATTTTTAATTTTCTCTCAGTTTTTTTTATTTTGAGCTGACATCATCACGTGCATGATGACGTCAGCTACATCAGAGCTATCAGCCTGTCGGAATTCAGCTCAATGGCTCCAAGGGCACATTTCCGGCTTTCCCTGTGATCTGCGAGTGCGAGCAGTTAGCGGGTAATTCAAATGAGCACTTTAGCGCTAGTTATTCAAATGAGTTCAACAGCTTCATCAAAATGGTAGTTATGCTAACAGCTCACTCTATCTGCCGGCTCTGGAAGGAGTGGATTTTGAGTTTTGGCTCTTTATTCAACAGCTGCAGCATTTGGGAACAAGTCGGGTAGGAAAGGAAACACCACTGGCTTTGGAAGGAGTACATTCTGGCAATTTATTCATTAGCTGCAGCATTCGGAAACACGTCAGGTTAGGTAGGAAACCACTTATTATTTCAGCTGAAAGCACAGGCTGGCACATATATTTTAACGCAACAATACAAATTAATTGAAGGTAAAGTAATCGCAGTTGTTGCCAAAAACTTTCATGCATTGCATCTTCAGATTTTGTGCAACAGGCCTTCATGAGCAGATGCTTTTTACATTGCTTTTAATCTGTGGTGCTACCATCATACCTCCCATTCTTAGATTTATATTCAGGTATATATTTAGAGGTACCATTGCAACCACCTTCATATTTCACAGGTGGCACATTTGGACTTTGGTGCTGGAAGATGAGAAGGTTGTTGGTTTATCAGCATGCTTCTCTTTGTAATTTTATGAGGTTTTCAGCTACATGCATGTTCAGCATTTATGTACGTCCTCTAGATTTTGTGTACTTTGATGGCTAACTTAGTTGCATAAAGTTTGGATTGTGTATAATGAGGATACTCCAGATAAACAGGTGATCGTCGATCGAGCTGTGCATAGCTATTTGCATATGGATAAATGCATACACACAAGTAATTTTCACAGGAAGTATAATAATAAAATAATAAACGGGAAATTTTAGTATATCTTGCAGATCCTGCATATGTTCATTATTGAAACTGCATTATGCCGGTATAGTTTGGGTTGTTGAAGGCAGACACTGCTGAATGATGATTTTCTTTGTTTTCGTCACTTATACTGAGAGTGTTCCATGGTATTTTGACAGCACCAGCCTTTATTTTATGGAGGTTACAGCAGAATTGACAATTTTGACAGTACCCAAATTTTTGTATGGTGATTATAGAAGAGTTGTTTCTGTCGCATAGTAATAAGTTACGTGTTTCTTTATTTTTCAGATACATAATTTAAATTACCACTGACCAGTTGTTCTAAATTTACCTTGCTGTAATCATGTTTGCATGGATTACATTTTATCAGTTAACATCTCAGCGTTGTTGTTAGTGCAGGGTGTTAACAGCATTCACGATATACAGAATTCTCATCCCACAGTTGTATATAGATGTAACTATTACATGTTTGTAAACAAACATAGCAGTTTTTCTGGATAGCAGTGAAGCCATAAAGTTGGTAATAATCTGGCCGATAAATGTCATCCTGTTGCATGCTTGTTTGTAAAATATTCTTTTATTATTATTATTTTTTTTGTAGTAGATACAAAATGCTTTCATTTGTTTTCATGGTGTCATTTTACTTATGTTAGTTACTGACTGGGGAGGTCTGATTAGGCTGAGAAGTAACCCATTTCAGAGGAGGTGTAAGGAGACAATCTGCAAGCATAAAGAGTTAGTACATAGCTGGTAAGTAAATGCATAGTAGCCATTTAAAAAGAGGCGTGCAGAAAACTTAAGTATGTGATCAGAAATTAAATAGAGGGAAACGCAGTATGTACACATTAGTGTTTATGGTAAATGAGGTGAAATAGACAGGTAATAGGACACTGGAATGGCTGCAGGAGGACACTGGTGCTACATTTTGGTTGTCTGTTCTTCAGTTTGCGTTTGAAAGTAGGTATCCCACAATTCCACTGGAGTGGGTGGGGTTACATAATTATGTATGCAAATTTGATGTTAATCAGCGTACATATTTGTACCTATTTTTCATGGGTCTTGTCCAGATTTTTGATGTTTCCAGATTGAGAGGTATGGTCACTTCTGGAGTCCAATTGCCTTGGACTGTTTTCTTCAGGTAATGCCCCCCCCACCCCCATCCCAACTGAGAAGCATCCATGATCAATATGGCCTTGGGCTGAGTGGGGAATGAATGGACAAGCCTTGCAGAACCCAATCCAACTGAACTCATCATGTGAGATTTCACTTGCATGTGTGTGTGATTCTTATTGGAGTTGACACGGGTTGGCAGAGTATCAACCATTATGCTGCTAACATCCACTTTAAAATCCGGCTAACGGTTCTAGAGTCATAGCCACTGACACTTAACCGAGAGCTTAAAGAAGCAAATGGGCTGAAATCCTGGTACTGCAGATTATTTTTCTGACCTGTGATCTTATTCTCTTAACTCTTGAGGGAGGTAGTAAAGCTATGTTTGGTTTTGTGTTGAGATGTGCTCCTATGAATTCTAAACCTTGAGCTGGCTCTAGTTAAAATTTTTCATGGTTTATGGTTATTCCCAGAAGAGAACATCTCTGGAGGACTTGGCCTTTTGCCTTTAACAGTTGATGCCTGGTCAGGGGGGAAATAAGCCAGTCATCTAGATATGGAAACACCCAGAATCCATGCAGTCTAAAGTGAGCAGCAATTACTGCCATGTACTTGGTAAACGCCTTGGGGGCTATGGTGAGACCAAAGGGCATAACTCTGTACTGGTAATGACTGGCTCCCAGCCAGAAGCTTAAGTAACTTCTGGATCATCTGCTCATCTTTATGTGACAGTATGCATCCTGAAGGTCTATCAAGCACATCCAGTCATCCCTGCCCAAATAAACACATTGAACTGACTTGTTTAAGTTGTTATAATCCAGAATTGGTCTCCAGTCCCCGGTTTTCTTTGGCACTAAAAAGAATCTTGAGCACGTTTCAGAGTCTATCTGGTTTAGCAGGACCTCTTGACTGATCCTTTTTTCTAGCAGCCTTTATACCTGAATTGCTGCTTGTTCCCTCTGACCGGGTGGAACATCAGGGATTTTTCTTGAGAGGAGGAAGGTAAAATGGTATTATATAACCTCTGGAAATGATACTCTGCACCCAAGTATCTGTAACTTCCAGCCAGGCTCTCTGGTGCAGGGAAAGTCGACCCCTGATTGCCTCTAGGGGAGGGAAATTGGGCTTCCTTTCAGGAATGTTGGAAAGGTCTGACAAAGAAAGAATATCTGGACCCTTAGTTTTGCGGGCCACCTCTGGTGCAGGGGTGGTGCCTACCACTGGAGTTCCCCCCTATACTCCTGGGGGAACTACCCCCACTTTTTCCTTGAAAGGTCCCTGGGACTTTCTGAACTACATTTTCCATTACATCTTTGATTCCTGGAAAAGGATCTTTGAGGGATGGAAAAATCTGCACCGATGGCAGACAGGGTTTTTCCATCCTTTGCACACCTGGATAATGTGTCTTTTACCTTAGGGCTAAACAAAGCCATGCCATCAAAAAGAGCATTGATGAACAAGACTTGAAGGGCTCCACAAAATCTCTTATGGAAACACCTGAACCCGCTGCCCTTGAGGTTCCTTTGACTACATGCAAAATGAGCGTCATGGAAGAATTTGAAATCGATTGCAGAGTAGCCAGCTGAGAAGTCACAGATGCTTGTTGTTCTTCAGAAAAGGATCCTGAGAGGATGTCATAAAGTTCCTTAATGAGGTCTCTCTGTAACCTGATGAAATATGCCAGATAGTTCAGTGACCTTAAGGCAAAGGTCACTGAAGCACAGACATGCTTTCTAAATGTGTCCATCACCAGAGACTTCTTATTGGGGGATAGGCACTGGAACTCTCCTCAATAAGTTCTTTCTTTGTGGCTACCACCATGACCATGGCATCAAAAGGCACCCCATTTACCCAAAACTGTTTGCCCTCTAGTGCTGCCATAATTTTGTCAGGCCTCCAAGGTATTGGTTCAATGGTGTTGGGATCCTTCCATGTCTGCTAAAAGATTAACTCAATGAGCTCATCGGTGTGCGGAGTCACCCAGGAAGTAGATGGGTCAGTACCGAATGCCTCCAGGAATACAGACTCCTCAGAGAAAGAGTTGCTGGGCTTCCAGCCACCTCTCTGTTTCAGGATTTCAACAATGTCTCCGAATGAGAAATCATCAGGAGGTGACCGTGGGGACCATTTACCTTCATCAAAGTCTGTGTCTTCTGTAATAGATTCCTCTGGGGAATCCAAGTGTTTCCTCTTGCATGTCTTCTTCTTAGGGACCTTCTCAGCAGAATTCTCTGGGGAGGTATCAGAAGAAGTTGGGACACCTTGTTGGGAAGCCTGGGGTTTCAGTATTAGCTGGCCTGTGGAGAAGAGAGGTGACAATCCAAGCAAAGAGATGGCAAGGCTGTGGACTGAGGATCAGAGGGGGTAGGAACAGTCTGTGTTGCTGAGGCACACAAGGCTCTCTCCATAACCTTAAAGGCAGACCTTCCCAAAGTGGGATAGGACCCCAGGTCAGAAAAAGCAAGCTTTTGGACCATAGCCCTTCCCTACTCTGAGAAGAATCCCCCCGAGGCAGAAGTTGGAGTCAAATTAACTCATGCCAAGGCCCTGAGGTACAGAGACAGCTTCAAAAACTTCAGAGTCAAACACCTCGGATCCAAGAGCTCAATGAATGCGACTGAACCGAAGTGCTCAGAGCAAGTCTCACATCCAAGGATAAGGATATCCTTGGGTCTGAGACAGACTGGGCCAGATGGCTCAGATCCAGTGATTATGAGCTCATGGAAGGAGTCAGAGAAGGATCTGGAAAGGGGGGTAGTGGAAGATCGGCCTTCCTGACCCAAAGGGGTAGGAGCTGATGGGACACCTGTCAGGCTCTGCGCCGAGAGAATTCTTCTCACCAATCTCACCATATCTTCTTCTGTAAGACTCCTGTATGAGCGAGTAGTAATTACAGATGGGGCTTGGGTCTTTCAAAAAAGAGTGAAGGGACGCTGGAGGGTACAAGGTCCACGGAAGTGGAATATCTGGTGCTTCGTAAGACAATTAAGCTTAATGAAGTAGATGGACTGGATTATTTCTTTGTTTTATCCGAGGCAGTCTGATCCAATGACCATCTTTTTTATGTTTCAGATCCAATAATTATTTTCTTTTTTTGCTTCAGATGTGTTTCAGATCCAATAATTCTTTTCTTTTTTTGCTTCAGATGTGAGGATGAGGTCTGATCTGATATTTTTGATTTTCTTTTCCTATGAATCGATGGAAGAGTCGGATCCAATGCAGGTCTTTTCCTAGACTGATCTGATGTCCTTGAGGAAGAAGTGGAAGGGCTCAGAGATGGCGATTTAGATTTATTTGATTTTGCAGATGAAGCTCCAGATAAAGTCTCTTCAAAAGGGGAAGGAAGCAATCCTTTAAGAATGAGTTTATTTTTCCTTTCTGTAACACTTCTAGGATTAAACCAATGGCATATGGCACAATCTTCTTGTAAGTGCAGGGCCCTAAACAGTATACACACCACAGTGTGAGCCATCTGAAAATGGAATTTTGTGCCTGCACTTGAGGCATTTTTTGAACCCCACAGGGCCTTTCTCCTTGCCAGCCATAACATCAAAATTAAACCAGTAAGACAGATACTGCACCAGAAAAAGGCATAACTTTTATGTGGACAGAGAAAGAAAATCAGCTATAGAAAAAAAGGTAACAAAAATATCAGCAATGGTAATTTAAGAAAAGGAAGAGAGAGAGAGAATATTAAAAACAGTATTCAAGAGTACGGGACATAAAAGAGAAAAGGAAGATTAATTTAGAAAAAGTTGTAATAAAAGGACCAATAGACAAGGGAGAGTAAATAGACATAAAAATTAAATTTAGTTAAGTAAATACTAATTTTGATAAATAAAGTATTACTTAGGACTTCCATGATGGCTGTAAACTGAATAACAGCTTGTTTCTACCTCTCCCAGTGTGAAAACAGAATCTCAGCAGAGAAAGCCAGTAGACTTGTGTTTATGGGCAAATTTCAGTAACTGGCTAGTAAGTACACTGCTTGGATGCCAGGAATAAAGAAATACAGAAGAAATGGAAAAAATCAGCTACAAAAAGTGAGAAAGAAACACTGACTGGGGAAAGTTCTGTAGCTGTTCAGCAAAAAGCAATGCAACCTTCAGACATGACTTCCAGTAACCTACAGGAAGATACAAGACAACTGCATACAGACCTTGTTAAAATCAAAAAACACTGAAGGAGTATATCAGCACAAACAACAAAAGGCTGGAAAGAATGGAAGAAGCTTTAAACAGATATTCAGATGAGATGATAAAGCTGCAAAAATCAGAGGTTGAAATGAAGAAAAGACTGGCTGAATAGGACACTGTACAGGAAGAGATGTTTCAAAAAATAAAAGAATTAGAGCACAGACACATACGGAAAACCTGAGATTTTCTGCTATACCAGAGAAGCTGGAAGGAGCAGACTGCATTAATTTTATGAAAGCACAAATAAGGAAAGGGCACATCATGTGTATACTCCAAACCTAGCTATAAGAAAGCAACCTAGACCTTGAATAGTAAAGATGCAATCCTACCAGCAGGAGTAGTTGATTCTGACAAAACTGTGGCAGAAGGACAAAATATTAAAAGTGGGAGACAACAGAGTGTTTGTGGAGAATAATTACTCATTGTACACCAGGCAAAAGAGAAGTAAATTCATTCCACTGTTCAGAGAATGTAGAGACGTAGGTGTGAGATTCAAACTGTTGTATCCACCTGTCTAAGATATTCTTACCTGAAGGGATAAAATCAGTTTTCCGCAAGGAATATTACTTACAGGTGGAGACTGGAATTTGGTTTGCAACCGTGAAGATGTGTCTGGGGGGCCTAGAAGGGAAAATATAACAAAGGAAGATAGATTTCTGAAGAAATTTATGAAAATATTTGGTATGCAAGATGTGAATTCAGTACAAGAAGTTCGGAGTGAATTTACATATTATTCACAGAGATACAAAAACTGTGCTAGGCTAGACAGATTTCATATCTCACAGGAACATGTGCATTTAATTGAAGGTCTTGAAATTCACCCAATAACTACTTCAGATCATGAGCCAATAATAACTGAAATAAAAACACAAGGTAATGAAAAAAAATGAGGCACTGGTGCCTTCCCACCTATCGGTTGAAAAGAGATGAATTTAAGGAATGGGTTTTGGAATTAATTCACGAGCTACAAGAAAAGATAGAAATTTCTTCTGAAAATATAGCTAGGTTCATAGGTTCATACTAGGCTATCTGCCCTAGGGCATTTATAAGCCTAGCCAGAATGTGTTTGGCTTTCGCCACCCATTTTAAACTTATTTTGCTATGCCCTTTTTCGAGGTTAGTATACTGTGCCTCTGTCTAACAGTGACACAGAAGTGATACCCAGGGTAAACCTACGATCTCCCATCCACTCATCAAGATTCCTCTTGAAGAGAGTCAATGAAGGACTCTGCCTAATCTGGACTGGGATTTTATTCCAGAGTGAAGGGAGCCTCTGGGTTATGAATCTGTCCCTCCAGCATGTCCTATTTATTTCAGTGCTGAGGTTCAAGTCTCTCGAGCGCGTAGCTTGATGGGATTTGGATTTTCTGAGGTGCAGCATGTCCATTAATTCCGGGTTGGACATGGCTTTATACGTCAGGCACAGATCGCCTCTGAACAGGCGGTATGCCACTGAGTAGAGCTAGAGTTTCCTTAACCGGGCAGCATATGGCATCTGTTTGAGCCCTTTGATCCTCTTGGTGAGGTACTTTTGCGGTCTTTCCAGTTGCTGCAGGTGTCTGGTAAGGTACATCCCAAAAGGGGCATTGTACTCAATTATGGGCCTGATGAGGGATGAGTAAGAGGCACGATGACCTCCCCTGATCTAGATGTGAATCTCTTCATGATTAGGTGGGCTATATAAAATGTTTTTCTAACCACTTTGGCCACGTGGTTGTCAAATGAGAGATTGCTATCAACTTAGGTCCCCAGGTCCCTAATTACTTCTTCTGTACTTAATGGATTACCACCTATGTGGTAATTTGTGGGCACTTTGTTTTTGCCAGAGGGGATGACTATACACTTTTTGGCATTTAGCTTGAGGCCATGGCTCTGGCACCAGTTGTCTGTTTCTATGAGGCCCTTTTGGAGGATGCTTGTGTCGGCTGGAGAGTCTATTATGGCGCCCAGTTTGTAGTCATCTGCGAACTTGGTCAGCCACAGTCCATCCGTGTTGGCCTGTACCTCCGAGAAATATATACAGAACAAGAGAGGTCCCAGGACTGAGCCTTGTGGGACACCACTTGTAACTGGTTTGGAGTCTGACATGGCTCCAACAATTCTAACTATGTGGGTTCTGTCCTTGAGCCAGTTTGCAATCCATCTAGTGACATAGAGGTTTATATTTAAGCTGGTGAGCTTATGTATAATGCCCGAGTCGGGTATTGTATCGAAGGCTTTTGCGAGGTCCAGGAAGGCTGTGTGGACCACCTTCCCCTCGTCAATGGCCTTGGTGACTGTTTCAAAGAAATTAACCAGGTTTAAGAGGCAGGATCTGCCCTTAACAAAGCCGAACTGGGTAGGATCCAGTGTCTGTAGGTCCCCAATATCTTTATTTATGAGGTCCATGATGATCCTTTCCATACCTTTGCAGACCAAGCTAGTCAGGCTTATGGTGCGATAGTTTCCAGGATCCGTTGAGGCACCACCTTTATGGAGAGGGACCACTGTTGCTGTACGCCACTCTTTGGGCACATATCCTGTAGTAAGGCTGAGATTGAACAGTAGTTTTATGTTTGGGTTTAGCTCTTCTTGGAGTTCATGTAGGACGCAGCCCGGGACACCGTCTGGTCCCATTGATGCTGTGTTTTTTGCTTTGGAGAGGGCGGCTCTTACCTGAGCATCTGAGATGTCATGGGGGCAGCACTCTGCTGGGATAGATATTTGCCCTTTTGGTGGGGAGGGGAGAAGTTTGCGCTGAACCTGTCAGCTAGGATGTTAGCAATGTCTGTGGGTTCAGTGTATTTTTTGTCATTTTGGACTAATTCTGAGCATATCTGGGAATTACCACCCAGGTTCCTAACATAACTAAAGAAAGCCTTGTGATTATCCTTAGTGTCCTGTGCAATTTTTCTCTCGAAGCTGGCCTTAGACAATTTTATGAGTGCCCGTAGTTTTTTGTTAATACTGATCAGTGATGCCTTCCCTTTTTGGGATTTTGCTCTATCATTTAGTAGCTTCCTCCTTCTATTGCCTAGTTTGTTTATGGCTGGGGTCCACCAGACAGGACATCTGCCTTTGGAGGATTGGGTCTTGGTTTTATTTGGGATCGCATGATCCATGCATTCCTGAAGGTGTTCATAGAATGCGTTTATAAAGGATTCTGCGGTCTGGGCCGTATTTTCCACAGGCCCGGGGGCTTTGAAGGATTCCACCTCGGTTTTGAGGATTGTGAAATTTGCTTTAGAGAAGTTTTTCACTGTGGTTTTTCTGGGCAGGGGGTGGGGTCGGGATGTGAATATCCAGTGAGATTAGTTTATGGTCTGATCTTACCAGTGAGGGATACACTTCTGGTCTGGAGCATAGAGTCCCCATGTTGGTGATGATCAGGTCCAGTATATGTTTTCCCCTCTTGTGGCAGTGGTAACAAGTTGCTCCATAGCATTTGAGTTTATAAATTCTAGGAACCTTTGGGCTAGGGTGTTGGAGCTAGAGTAATGCTCCCAGTCTATGTTTGGGTAGTTGAAGTCGCCCAATATAATGGTGTTTGGAGAGACCTTCACATTTTCCAGTGTTCTCAGGAAGGCCGAGATGGGGTTCCTGGGTTTGGGAGGGTGGTCTGTAGCAGGCTATAAACTGGAAGGCAGTTTTACCCACTGTTAGTTGCACATGGATAGTCTCTGATGCTTCGTGCTTTGCCACCAACCTGGAGGTGTGGGTATCTTTGATGAATATCGATACTCCCCCTCCTTTTGTGGTTTGGTCCAAGTTTTGGGGCCGAAAAGCATGGTATGAGGTATAACCTGGTAGTGCTGGGGTGCTCTCGGGAGCCCTGAACCAGGTTTCTGTTACTGCACAGATATCAATGTTCTCCATGCTAAGGAGAGTTTCGAGTGCGTGCATCTTGAGGTTTAGACTTCTGGCGTTGAGTAGCATTACTCTTAGTTTCTTATCCCTTGTGATACCTATGGAGGTGGGTTTGTCTTTTGAGCCTTGCCTAAAAAAGGCACTATGGGGATAGCAAGAGCCTTTGCCAATATCCGAAAGCCCAGGGGTGACAGGTGCAAGCCGTCCCTAGCGAAGCATCATGGCTTGTCGAGCATATCATCCCAAGCTGACAGGCATTGGATCTCCTTTGAATGACACCAGTACTTAAGCCAATTGTTGAAATTGGTCATCTTGTCTTCATATTGTGGCATCATTCTTGGTGAGGGTTAGATGCTACTCAAGGTCAGGGTCATACCGGCCTGGGCTACATGCTCAGAGAGCTCCTCTATGTCTCTTTTCATGTAGTCCAGGGAGGTACGTCTCAGGTCATTCACACCAGCATGGACAATGACGGAGTCATATTTGTACTTGCCTTGGAGTGACCTGAGTGCTTGTGTTATGTGGCGGATCCTAGCGCCCGACAGGCTGCTCACCGTGACCCTCTCCTTGTTCAGCCTGGTGAGCGGGATGTCAGTATGCCTGACGATAGAGTCACCTATTACAAGTGTATCAGGTGTGTTGTTTAGTCTTAAGGGCTGTGACTGTTCGGCACACTGGCTTTGTGAGATATGTGCTGCACGTGTTTTGTTTTGGGGTAGCGGTTGCTTAGGTGTCTGCTTTGGAGGTCTCTGCTGCTTAGGCAAATCTTTATTTAGAGCCTCCGGGTATGTTTTTGTGCGATTATGTGTTTGGCTTGCTGTCGTGGTAAGTCTATGTGAGACTGGAATTGTAGTGAGTGTGGTTTCCTTCTCCTCCTGACTGGTTATGCCAGTACTGAGTTGAGAGAGCTTAGCCTCCAGTTTGGCTATATGGTTGCATCTCTCACATGTGTTGGAATTTGTTGGGAGGAGGAGAGGGTTGTCTGTGTACATGAGGCAGTTGTAACATTGCCTCAAGATTCCCAGATTCACCAGCTGGACCGGAGAGGAGATTGACAACTGACCTTTGGACATGCTAGAATAATATTGGGAATTCCTTAATAATTGAAAACAAGGGCCAGTGGGGAGTGAGGGTGTAGTGCTTTTAATTTTTAGTGCTGACTTATATAATTGCTTTAGTGAGCAAGTGCCAAGTAACTTAAGTGCAATGTGTTACAGGTAACTTAAATCCAAAAACGACAAACAGTAACTTTCTTTCAAGTGAAACAAGGAAATAAGTACAGTAAGTAATGCAGATATCACTAGTGATCCACAGAAGCGCTGAGAAGCCGCGTATTAGGTGGAATTAGCGTTCCAGGGAAATAACAAGCAAACAAACAACAAGCATATAAACAAAGCTAGATTCAGCAGGCCTGGATCTAGTCTATGCTACAGCAAACAAGGTGTACCAATTTCAGTAAGATACAGTTCAAATATTCAGGCACTATAAACCTTTAACCAGAAATTCCCAGCTCAGAAGGGCAGAGTCCAGCCTCTTCTCCCACAAGAGTGCAGACCACGAACCTTCTTACTGCAAAATAACTGGCCTGAAGCCCAAGTGCTTAAACCAGAACTAATACACTTTAAGAATAACAGATACTGGGCTCTCAATCAGCAGTTCCTAACTTAGAAGGATGAAAGCTACCTGTCCTGCCACCACAGTGCATGCCACAAACCTTCCTAATGTAAAACAACTGGTCTGAAGCCCAAGTGCTTAATCCAAAAGACAGAATGATAGCTACACTTTAATCAAGTTACTACCAAGCAGTAATAAATACAATTGAATACTTTAGAGAATGCCTGGATTAGTGCTCAAGTTACACAAACAAAGCTAGATCCAGCAGGCCCGAATCCAGTCTATGCCACAGCAAACAAGGCGCACCAAGTTCAGTAAGAAGCAGTTCAGATATGCATGCACTATAAGCCTTTAACTAGAAATTCCCAGCTCAGAAGGGCAGAGTCCAGCCTCTCCTCCCACAAGAGTGCAGACCACGAACCCTCTTAATGTAAAATAACTGGCCTGAAAGCCCAAGTGCTTAAACCAGAATTAATACACTTTTAGAATAACAGACACTGAGCCCTCAATCAGCAGTTCCCAACCTAGAAGGATGTAAGCTACCTGTTCTGCCGTAAAATAAACAGATCCAAAAACCAATAACAAAACACCTCCACAGGCAATAACCAGCGTTGCTCGACTTTCCAAAATAGTGTCGCAAATAATGTAAATTAATCCACACTAGAACTAGCGTAGAACAGAAACAGCTTTCAGTGAAAAACCCATTAAAAACTCCGTAGATGCTGTAAATCCTTTATTTGTACAAAACGACCAGTTCAAAACAAGCGCTTTCGCCTGGTGGTACCAGGCTTTATCAAGTTAATTTAAAACAATAGTATCAAGACTTATATACTGAAGATAATTGATCATGTGCACTAATTAACTCATTTATTTGATTGTTAAAATTTCTAAACTAAATACTAAACTTAAATGAACATGATAGTAATCTATTTAAAAAGTTTAAAAATGTGCAGTTTAACCCAGGTATAAATAACAAAATTAAAACCACCACCTATTGTCAAAATGTGTATTAAATTACTTATGTACACAGTTGGAAACAATGTGAAACATTAAAATATTGCATCAGTTAAAAACAAAATGCAAGGGACCCTTGCTATACAATGACAACTGCTAAATATAACCACTTTGCAAGAGCAAAAGATGACAACTGTCTACAAAAGTTATAGAGAGTAAAAAATGGCTACCCTACGCTAAAGAATAGAATGGAAAGAAATGAATAAAATATATATCAAGATTCATCAAAACAAAGGGAAAAGAAGTAAATAACTAATATATCTATCATCATATGATAATGTTATAACTTGTTTCTGTTGGTTTTTAAAACACTGATTATGCTAATAGTGTTGTTTAAACCTGGAGGCTTGGTAGCATTTAACTTCAATTGCCAAATAAGTTCTTTGTTTTCTAATCGAGTTTCCCAATCTCCTCCTCTGGGGTCATGGGAAACATGTTCAAGTACAAAAAACTTTAGTTGCATGTTAGTGCAACTTAGGGAATGCTTATAAAAAGCATTGGTGTCTTTCTTCTTCTCTATGTCGTAAAGGTGCTCGTAAATCCTTCTTTTGAGCATCCTCTCGGTCTTCCCTATATAAAAACTACCACATGTCATATAGACACCTAAATACACCACTCTCTTAGTTGAACATGTATACCGACCATGGGAATTCAAGTTTAAATTCCTAGAGGGTAAATACTAGCATTCCGCTCCCATGATATAAGGGCATTGGTTACAAGCCCCACATTTAAATGTTCCATTCTTTTTGGGGACATAACATACAGTTCTAGAGCTCAAATTGTTGTTTTTATATTCAAACATACCTTTTAAATTAATATCTCTTTTTCTGGTAAAACCAACCTTGTCTGGTAAAAATTGAAAGGTGTCATTATGTAAAGCTAAAATGGGCCAATACATATGTATGGTGTTTTCCACCAAACCTGAATCCCTGTTAAAAGTGTAAACAAAATTATTTTTTGCTTGGTTTTGTTGGTCCATATAAGAAGATGGTAGAGGTAGCCCTTTTCCTAGCAGTGATGGATATTGAGATTCCCTTTTAGTTAGGATTTCTAATGTTAATGATCTAATAAGAGAAAGTGGATACCCTCTCTGTAAAAACAATCCTTCCAAAATGTCAACTTCTTGTAAGAAGATCTCCAAAGTACTAAATATCCTCGAGGCTCTTATCAGTTGCCCTTTTACAATTCCTTTTTTAGTGTAATAAGGGTGCCCACTATTGTAATGTAAGTAAGTGTTAGAATAAGTGTTCTTTCTATAAATTTGTGTTTGAAATTGACCCGCCTCTATGTCTTTACTGAGAAGGATATCCAAATAATGTAGGGAAGAATCACTTATTTCATATGTAAAAGCTAAAAATTCAGTGGTTGAATTTAAATAATGAAAGAAATCCATAAAACTTTCCTTATTACCTCTCCATAAAATGCAGATATCGTCAAGGTAACGTTTGTAAAACAATATATACTCCTTCCATTCTGTAGCATGAATGAATACCTTTTCCCATCTGTAGAGTACAATATTGGCATATGCGGATGCGCATGATGCGCCCATGGCCACCCCTTTTTTTTGTTTAAAAATCTCACCATTAAAATAGATAAAATTATTTAAGAGAACAATTTCCATAAATTGAACTATAAGGTTAATCAAGCTGCTATTGAGGTTAGATTCACTAGCAAGAATTTCATTGAACCATTCCAAACCTGTAGTATGCGGAATGCTGGGGAATAACTCAATGACATCTATAGTAACCATTAAAAGATTTGGTTCAAAAAGATTTGGGGTGATACTACTAATAAATTCCCAGGAATCTCTACAAATGTGTGTAAAAGTGGAGATGAGTTGCTTCAGGTTCTGGTCTATAAAGATCCCTAAGGGCTCGGTAATACTACCTGCCCCTGCTACTATTGGTCTAAACTTCAGGGGTACCAGTCCCTTATGTACCTTTGGTATTCCAAAAATGATCGGAATTTTAGGTTTAGGTACGGAAAGGTAATTATATAACTTTTCATTGATCCCCCCTTGGTTAAGGTAGTCCTTAATTAATCTTAGAGATTGCTATGTTAAATTCATTTCTCGAAATTAATTCATAAGTATCAATATCCTGTAAAATACTATGTATATACATTTCGTATTCTACATTATACATGAGAACTACCCCTCCCCCTTTGTCAGGTTTCATCACCCTAATATCTTCGTTGTTCAGATATTCTATCAGTTGTTGCAAATGAAAATCAAAATTACATGATACTTGCTTGTGATGTGATTTTTGATTTTCTCTTAAAGCTTTTTCCACTAGGTCTTCAAACACTTTCAAATTAGGGTGCATAGGGGAGTTGAAAGTACTCCTTCTACTGAAGGTATGATCTAATTGTTCTTGACCTTTAAAATGAACAGCCAGATAAATAAATAATAAATAAATAAATAATTTAAATTCCACTAAAAGCTTAGATAAATTCATGGGACGAGATGGAACATACTGAAGTCCTTTGGTGAATAACTCAAAGAATTCTGAAGTGATAATGACATCTGTAAAATTATAAATCTTAAAGTTATCCTCATTAGTCACTTGGCAACCTTCTATATTCATATTTAAGTCCAGTTCACCTGAGCCCTCTGTATGGCAGGAAGTGTTCATCACTACCTGCACCCCCTGCTCCAATTCTGCTGGTAATGTGAATGATTCCTCCCCAACAGTCTGCCCTGCGGATATTGAAAAACCTGAAATTGGTTAGCACTGTCTTTTTGTGCTAGGCGTTCACTCCTTCTTGGGGGCTCAGCTACTGGTGTACTGGCTTCCTCATGGTTAATGTTCTCTAAATTATTCTTATCATTCTCTATGTAATTGTATCTATTTCTCCCTGGTAATGGATATGCCCTACCCTCTTTATATTCTAAAAGATCTCTTTCTAATTTCCTTGTTTTACGGTCAATGACTTTTAAACAGTGCTGGTCCACCTCTGTAAACACATCATCATATTTCTTTTTGAAACTTAAACAATTCTTATGTTTCACAATACTGTCATTCAACATAGAAAGTTCATTCAAAATTACATTAGCTTTTTTCTGATAGTCCTGAACCATCAGATTCAAAATTTCAAGACCTGACCTGTCTTGTCAAACAATTCCAAAAGCTGCGTATGTAGTGTAGAACCAAAAGTGGCAGTATTAGGGAATTTAAAGCAACGGAGACCTTTAGGCACCCCGTTGCACCCTAATGCATTCATTTAGATAGTTAATCTCTAACTGAGCGTTTTTGTATGCATACAGCTTATTGTTTAAGGATTCAAAATCCATATCCATTTGTTCAAAATGTTTAACAGTACCTTGTTTAAACGAGTATTGTCGCTCTGTCCATGCCTGAAAATTAAAATCCTTGTCGTTTGCAATATTGGTGGTAGAAATTCTTTGCTGATGTCCATGCTGTTGGTCTTGAGTATTAAACCTTGTCCCATTATTCGGAGAAGTAATGCGGTCCATGCCATTCGTCTCTTGTCCTCGCGTTGCAGTTTGTTCCTTAGCTGATCTCTGTTGTTGGTTGCAAGGCAACGAAAAGGAACTATCAGGTTTGGTTGCAGTAAGCAAATTGTTCATTTGCGTAAGCATTGTAAGTAGTTGGTTAAATTCCTTTCTAGTAACAGGAGCATCATCCTGCTCGTTTCTTAAGAGCAAAGGAGTGTCCAGAAAGTCAGCACTAGCTGGATCTTCTGCCATGGAGAAATGTACGTACTCAGTAAAATAAACAGATCCAAAAACCAATAACAAAACACCTCCACAGGCAATAACAAGCGTTGCTCGACTTTCCAAAATAGTGTCGCAAATAATGTAAATTAATCCACACTAGAACTAGCATAGAACAGAAACAGCTTTCAGTGAAAAACCCATTAAAAACTTCGTAGATGCTGTAAATCCTTTATTTGTACAAAACGACCAGTTCAAAACAAGCGCTTTCGCCTGGTGGTACCAGGCTTTATCAAGTTAATTTAAAACAATAGTATCAAGACTTATATACTGAAGATAATTGATCATGTGCACTAATTAACTCATTATTGCCACTACAGTGCAGACCACAAACCCTCTCAGTGCAAAACAACTGGTCCGAAGCCCAAGTGTTTAAACCAAAAGGCTTAGAATGAGTTACACCAAGCAGTAATAAATACAATTGAGTACTTTTAAGATGATGCAAAAGTAAAATAAAGTAGGTAGAAACACAAGTACAGTAAAAGCAGATGAAAAAACATTTTTTTTTTTTCTGAACAAGTGCTGAGATCAAAGAAACAGATTTGAGTGCTGAAACTAGAAAACTGGCTAGTTATAAGGAAAAAAAAACTAAGCTAGAAGGCTTCCCTCCAACACAGAAGGGCTTGGGGGCTCAGAAGCCTACAAATAGTATATACCACTTAACAGGAAAGGCAGGAAACAAGCTTAAATTTTTTTTCTGTTTCCCAGATGATCTCTTTGTACACAGTAGGAGTGCCTGAAATCAGAATATGATCTTACTGCACTCAGTTGAGTGAGCAAATGAGATGGGCCCAGAAGGAGTATCCAAACACAAATTTACAAGAGAGGCGGGCAGTTTCAAGGCCACTAAGATTAACACCAAAACAAAAACAGGGAGGGTGGGTGAGACTAACTGAAGAGCAGAGTCAAAACTTCCAGTTCAGTTAATATTCCTGCAACACAGTTAAAATCAATTTAAATACTGTATTTTTTTGAAAAAAAAGTGCAGATAAAGGTACTTAAATTCTTTTATACGTCCAGTTGAATACAGCAAGTTCTTAGCCAGACAAAGCTGAGGTTTTTAAGCAGAAAATATTTCACACTGTAACACTTAAAATAGGCAAGGACAGGAAATCAAAAAATGTGGCTACCCCCACACCTGTAATTACTAGCAAATAACAAAATTCAGCAAACACTGACAAACTTCCAGTTCAGTTAATATTCCTGCAACACAGTTAAAATCTATTTAAATACTGTATTTTTTTGAAAAAAAGTGCAGATAAAGGTACTTAAATTCTCTTATACGTCCAGTTGAATACAGCAAGTTCTTAGCCGGCCAAAGCTGAGGTTTTAAGCAGAAAATATTTCACACTGTACCACTTAAATAGGCAAGGACAGGAAATCAAAGAATGTGGCTACCCCCACACCTGTAATTACTAGCAAATAACAAAATTCAGCAAACACTGACTAACTTCCAGTTCAGTTAATATTCCTGCAACACAGTTAAAATCTATTTAAATACTGTATTTTTTGAAAAAAAAGTGCAGATAAAGGTACTTAAATTCTCTTATACGTCCAGTTGAATACAGCAAGATCTTAGCCGGCCAAAGCTGAGGTTTTTAAGCAGAAAATATTTCACATTGTACCACTTAAATAGGCAAGGACAGGAAATCAAAGAATGTGGCTAACCCACACCTGTAATTACTAGCAAATAACAAAATTCAGCAAACACTGACTAACTTCCAGTTCAGTTAATATTCCTGCAACACAGTTAAAATCAATTTAAATACTGTATTTTTTGAAAAAAAAGTGCAGATAAAGGTACTTAAATTCTCTTATACGTCCAGTTGAATACAGCAAGTTCTTAGCCGGCCAAAGGGAGTGGGATAGAATTAAAGTGGAGTTGAAAACTAAGGTGGAAATAAAGGAAAAAGAGATATGGTTAAGAAGTAACAAGAATTATTTAGAGGGACTGACAAATGTTAAATTGCTGCAAAATAGGGGGAAACTCTCAGAACAAGAAAAGGAGCAGAATGCTAAACATAAAATAAGGGATTACCTTGATAATATGAATGAATTTAGAAAGATTGCTGTTAAGCAACCATTTTTTGATAAGTCTAGGGCACAAAAACTTTTAGCACGATGACTCAGGCAACAGAAGGTGGAAAGGGCTGTCACCAAGCTTAGGGAGCCTATAACAAAGATAGCAAGAGATCCTGTAGAAGTATTAGAAATATTTTGGAAATTATACGAAAGTTTGTAAAAAGCAGAGAAATATGGAAATCAACAAAAGGTACAAATAAATGGAAATGTTTATGGAAGAGTTAAATATGCCAAGGTTAGAGGTAGATGAGGCTCAATTACTAACAGTTAGGATAGGAAGAGATGAGATAAAATGGCTATGTATAATCAATCTACAGAAAAGTCTCCAGGAATAGATGGTATTCCTGTGGAAGTTTGGAAGCTAGGAGGGAGAAACTGAAAGATCTGGAAGGTTTTGTTTAACAATATTTTAAGAGGAGGAGGAAGTATCAGCTTCCTGGAAGAAGGTGGTGGTAATGGTAATACCTAAACAGGGTAAAGATCCATTGGATCCAGCTTCATACAGGCCCATTTCAATACTAAACCATGATTACGAAATGTTTATGTCTATAATGTCTAAAAGAATGGCAAAAGTGATACCAAAATTGATTGATATGGATCAGTGTGGTTTTGTGGAGGGGAGGAAAATATTTGACAATATTAACAGAACCCAAAATCCAAAAACAAAGTGCAAACAGGATAAAGTGCCCTCCAAGGAATAATAAATGTTCAGCAGATAAAAACCAAAGAAGGTAACAACCACGGTAGGATCCATAATAACGCTTTAATAAAAGTAGTAAATGCTTTCACGTCAAGTTTGATGCTTCATCAGACTTTAAAACTAACAGAAGAAAACCCCATTTAAATAGTATAAAGCATACAATAGCAAATCTACATCAATTAACACAAATCAACAAGTAACTAGGAAACTCATAAATGATAAAACATTGCTAAAAACTGTCAGTGAAATACAACTACATAAACATAAAAAGAAAAATTGTAAAACCATGCTAAAAAAAATTATTTATTCAAAGGTCCATCTTTTAAAAATGGTTTAAATGAAATGTTTTCATTCAGACCAAATCCTCTGTCTGCCTGAAGTCTGATGATCCACTTATCTCAGCTTTTTCAGTAGTGTTCTTAACATTTCCTAACCTGAGACTTCTAGGGAATAACTCTAAAACCATGAATGTAAATTTATGTATTTTCCCATTTTCACAAATATGTCTAGCCAACGCTCTGGTGGTATCTTCTTTGTTAATGGAATAAATATGTTCATGTAGCCGCTCCCTAAGGGTCCTGTTGGTTTTGCCAACATAAAAAGAGGGACATTTCACACGTCGCTATGTATACAAGGTCTTTGATCATACGATCAGCATACCCCTGAAAATCATATGTCATGCCCATGATAGGATGAGTGAATCTATTTGTATTACCTATGTACCCAAAGAAATGACATCTTCTACATCTAAAGGTACCTACTTTATTTGATGTCGCAACATTCTGTTTGACATCAGTCTTCTCATAACATAGAAGACGTTTAAGTGATTTAGAATTCTTATATGTAAACTTAGGCCTGTCACCCACTAAACCCCTGATCTCTTCATCTTCATGCCATAAGTATGTTCCAATGTTTATATATTAACTCACATACTTGTTTATTATTCCTGGGGAAAGGAATCACTAACCTACACATGTCGGTTTGACCTCTATTTTCCTGTGCAGTCCTATCACTGTCTAAATTGTGATCTCTAAAGTATGTTCTACCTTTGCCTTTTCTATCTATCTCAGTCCCTTCAATTGGAAGCAAGTATTCATTCTCTTTGTATACACTGGCTTGGAATCTATTCTCTAGCTGTTGTAAATCTGATATACAAACATCATCACTACTGGTTGGCCTAGATGTTCGAAGTCCTTGCCCTCTAACGATGTTTCTGTATATATGGGGTGGATGTATATTATTTCTGTGTAGAAGATTGTTTTTCTTACAAGTTTTCTTATGGGCAGATGTTGTAATGACTTGTCCTTTCCTTGATAAATGCACATCTAAAAAACTCTGCTTAGAAGACCATTCTCCACTAAAATGTAAAAAGGTAGTGGTGGTGTTTAAATATGCAATAAATTGTGTCAGTTCCACTTCAGTACCACTCTACAGAAAAAAGATGTCTTTCACAAACCTTTTATAATATATTACATTTGGAATAACTAGCATGTGTAATAATATGGGTCTTTTCCCAGCAAGCCATCACCAGGTTAGCATACAAGTTGGCGCATGGAGTACCCATCACCACTCCCTTTCTCTGGAAAAAATACTTATTTTCATATAAAAACACATTGTTCTCCAATACCACCTCAAGTAAGGAACAATATAAAGTAATCTTCCCATGAGGGACTTGTGTTGTTTCAGATAGGAGCTGTCTAACAAACTCAACACCCTCAGTATTGGGGATGACAATAAATAAAGATGTAACATCAAGTGTTACAAATATAAACTCAGGAACACAATTTACAGAAAAAATAAAATCAGAAAGTGAAGTGAGAAAATGTTCAGTATCTCTCAGAATAGTATCTGAACAGTTAACAGTTGTTCTCAAACATTTCTCTATAAAAATGGAGATTGACTCTGTGAGCAAACCCCGACTCGAGACAATGGGTCTCAGGGGAGGATCTTCAACATTTTTGTGCATTTTCGGTAGCCCTCTAATGATAGGAACAACCGGATTTTCAAAAAGAAAATATTTATAAAGATCACCATCTATTTGCCTGCACATAAACATGTCATACAATCCAGTATGTACATTCCTAATAATAGAATTCAATTCTTTGGTTGTCAATAAAACATAAGTGTCAACCTCTGATAACATTGCATTCATTTTCATTTTATATGTGCAACGGTCCATGACCACCACTGACCCGCCTTTATCGGCCGGTCTAATAATCTCATTGTTTCTCTGTAAGGAAGTAATGGCAGCCTTCTCTGAACTAGTCAAGTTGAAAAACAGAGATCTAGACCCATTATCAATTTAAAGATAATAAATCTGTTTCTATAGCTTTATCAAAAGCTTCTAATTGTGGGTGTAGATGTGGAACAATGGTACTTGGTTTCCTAAACATAAAACCACTATTATCATCTCTAGAATAAGAAGTTATGTACTCACCATAATGTTCCATCTGAGTAGGAAACTTCATTTGTCTGCAACCTTTGGGTATGAGCCGGCAACTTGTTTCACAGCTATCAGATCCGAGCTCCTAGCTCCTCCCCTTACCCATAATCCCCTGCCAACCCTGACTGACCTCAGATCAAGTCTGCCCTCATACAAGCAGCTAAAAAGGTTAAATACTTCCCGAAGGGGACTAGAAAAAGGACATCCAGGAACTAAAAATTCTGAAGGTCAGGGGGAAGGAGGGGGGGACGACGGTTGCAGACAAATGAAGTTTCCTACTCAGATGGAACGTTATGGTGAGTACACAACTTCTTAATCTGAAGTAGGTACTTCATTTGTCAGCAACCTTTGGGACAGAGTCCCCAGCTACGTGGATCTTGGGCGGCCATCATGGAAGGATATTCCGGAGCACTGCGGAGTCAAAAGATGCTCTCCCTCTGGAGATAACACCCAGCTTATAATGGTTGATAAAGGTATGAGATGAGGCCCAAGTGGCTGCGGAGAAATATCATCTAAAGACACTAGACCTAAAGGCAGCGGAGGTCGATATAGAGCGAGTAGAGTGTGCACAAACTCCCTGAGGTGCGGGCCTCCCAGAACTTTCATAGGCCGATAGAATACACTGTGAGATCCATCGTGATAAAGTGACCTTAGAGACAGGTTTACCTAAGTTAAATTTGGCAAAGGAGATGAACAACTGGTCGGATTGTCTATGACCAGCAGTCCTGTGAATGTAAAAGCGCAGTTGTCTATGCACATCTAACAAATGCAGTTTGTATTCTCCTTTGTTCTGATACTTAGGAAAGAAGACTGGCAGGTTAATGGATTGGTTGATATTGGCCTCTGAAGCCACCTTGGGAAGAAATGAGGGGTTGGTCCTGAGGTACACTCTACCCTGGTGAAAGGCCAAGTACGGGGGTTTTACACAAAGGGCCTGAAGCTCAGAAACTCTTTTCGCTGAAGTAATAGCGACAAGGAACGCCGTTTTCCAAGATAGGTACTTAAGATCAAACGAAGCAGCAGGTTCAAAAGGGGGAGCTGTTAATGCCTGTAGGATTAGTGATAAATCCCAAGGGGGTATAACTTCCTTGACAGGAGGTCTGAGCAGGAAGGTACCCTTGAGAAAGGTTTTACACAATTTAGCCGTAATCAAGGGATCTGACTCGTGTCCCACATGGTAATGAGAGATAGCTGCCAGTTGAACCTTGACCATAGAGCAGCTAGCCCCCTGATGAAACAGACCTGTAAGGAAATCCAACACAGTCAGTAACGGCGCTGTGAAGGGATCTAAGTTATGATTCTCCGCCCAGATGGAGAAACGCTTTCACTTACTGCGATAGACCTTTCTAGTGGAAGGTTTGTGTGCTGCTACTAGGATGGCTTTAACTGGGGAAGAGATTCCGGGAGTCCTGACTAGGAGTGGAACTGGAGCAGCCAAGCTGTCAACTTGAGGTTGTCCAGATTCGGGATCAGGAGATTTAGGGGATGAGATATCAGATCCGGTAGGGGATCCAGAATCCAAGGAGGATTTACCAGGTGAGACCACAGGTAAGGGAACCACGTTTGACAAGGCCAGAATGGGACAATGAGGATCATTCTGCTCCCCAACCAACTGGCTTTCTGTATGAGTTTCAGCATCAGAGGTAGAGGTGGGTAAGCATAAAGTAGACCGGGAGGCCAAGCATGCACCAGAGTGTCTCTCGGGGATTCCCCGAAGGGGGGAATTAGAGCGAAGTAACTGTTGCATTTCATATTTGAGGGAGAAGCAAAGAGATCGCAACAGGATTGCCCCCATTCGGCAAACATCCGCTTCGCTACCTGGGGATTGAGAGACCACTCGTAAGGGGAAAGGATGGTGCGGCTGAGCCTGTCTGCCAGTATGTTGGTCCGTCCCAGAATGTGCATCGCAATAAGAAAGCTGTTGGTGGAAATCGCCCATTCCCACACTCTCATGGCCTCTCGACAGAGAGGATAGGACCTGGTTCCCCCCTGTTTGTTGATGTACCAGACAACTGACATGTTGTCTGTCTGGATCGCAATAGTTCCTACTGGAAGAAGGTTCTGAAGTGCTTGCAATGCCAATAGCACCGCCCTCATCTCCAGGACATTGATATGCAAAGAGGTCTCTGTGTCGTTCCACGTGCCTTGGACTGTCCTGCCTGAGCAATGCCCCCCCCACCCGAGGCGAGAGGCGTCCGTGGTCACCGTGGCGAGGGGAGGAGGCATGGAGAAGGGACGTCCCGTATGGAGGTCCGGAGATTGGAGCCACCATAAGAGAGCCTTCCTGCAAGCCCTGCTGAGGGGAATAGGATGGCTTAGGGGTAATGTAGAAAGGACCACTGGACTTGAAGGGTCCATTGCAGGACCCTCATATTTAGACGAGCCAATGGCAAAAGAGTGATTGCCGCCACCATGGAGCCTAGAGCCCTCAGGACCAACTCCGCCGATGGGGCTTCTAATTGGAGGGTGGCCCGCACATGAAGCCTTAGGTTTTGTAGTCGTTCCACAGTCAAGAATGCTAGAAGGTTTCTTGTATCCAACTTGGCCCCTATAAACTCTATCACCTGAGTCAGAGCAAGAAAAGATTTGTCCCTGTTGATGGTGATGCCCAGCTGGGGAGCAAGCCAGGGGAAGTAGTCCCTGGCTGAGCAAAGTAGATGCCTTGTCGGGGCGGTCAGGAGCCAGTCGCCCAGGTATGGAAAAACCTGCATTCCCTGGAGTCTCAGGTGGGCCGCTATCACTGCTAATACTTTGGTAAACACCCTGGGGGCTGTGGTGAGGCCAAAGGGAAGGACCAAGAACTGGTAGTGATTGGCTCCCAGCTGGAAGCGGAGGAACCTCCTGGATCGTCTGTCCATCAGAATGTGGTAGTATGCATCCTTGAGGTCTATTGAGCACATCCAGTCATTCTCCCGCAATAGGGGGAGGATGGATTGAAGAGTGACCATCCGGAATTTTTGTTTGGTTACTGACAGGTTCAAAAGGGAGAGGTCGAGAATTGGCCTTAAGTCCCCCATCTTTGTTGGCACCAGAAAGAAACTGGAGTAAAAACCTAATCCGCGCTGGTCTGGGGGGACAGGTTGGATGGCTCTTTTTTCTAGGAGCTGCTAAATCTCTGCAGCTGCAACCTCCCTCTGATCGGGTGGTACATCGGGGAGGTTTCTGAGTTTGGGAACATGATACAGGGGAATTTGGTAACCTCTGGATATGATACTAAGCACCCAGCGATCTGATGTGATGGACCTCCCAAGCTGCCAGGTGCCTCGAGAAACGCCCCCCGACTGCCTCCAGAGTGGAGCAGTCGGGCAACCCCTCAGGGTTGCTGTGTGGGCCGATCAGAGAAGGTTTCTCTGGACCCAAAATTCTTCGGGCCCCCTCTGCCTCTAGGGCGGCGTCCTCCCTGTCCTCCTCTGCCACGGAAGGACTGGTTGTCCGGAGCAGGCTGGGAATGTTGCAATTTCTGGAACCACATCTTCTTCTGTCCCTTTTGGTTCTTGGAGAAGGACCTCTGGGGAGCAGAGAAGCGGACTCTGATGGCAGACGTCTTCCCGTCCTTTTCGCTCTGGACTAAAGTCTCGCGAACAGTCTTGCCAAATAAGGCAGAACCATCAAAAGGGGCATTCGCAAATGATGCCTTGAAGGGTTCTGCGAAGTCACAATGATGGAGCCAGGCCTGGCGTCTCATGACTAGGCCTGCTCTGCTGGCTCTAGTGGCTCCTTCTGTGGCATGGGACAAGAGCCGCATAGAGGTATTCGATATAGATCTTAGAGTGGCCATGCAAGTGGAGTACAATTGTTTGTTCTCCGCCGACATGGACTCCAGGGGGAAGCAGCGTACTCTTTGATAAGGTCTCGCTGCATCCTAATAATGTGTGCCATGTAGTTCAGGGACCTTACTGAGAAGGTCGCTGAACTAAAGACCCGCTTCCCTAGGCGATCCATCGAGCAGGACTCTTTGCTCGGTGGATGGACCGAGGGGCTCTCCTGAGCTAATTCCCTCTTAGTGGCTGCCGCCACCAACATGGCATCTATGGGGGGACCCTTGCTCCAGTGGGACCTCTGAAGGGGAGCTCAGAATCCTATCGGGGTGTTTGGGAACTGGCTCCACAGTGTCCAGCTCCTTTTACGCCCTGGTGGTAATAAGGTCCACCAGGGGGTCGGGCGGAGGGGACACCCAAGAGGTAGATGGGCCTGCTTTGAACGCCTCCAGGAACACGGACTCATCGGAGGAAGCCTTGGGGGTAGACCACCCCCCCAATCCTGAGCATTTCCATGATGTCTCCGAAGGAGACATCCTCGGGGGGTGACCTTGGGGAGCCTTCCCCTTCATCCAAGTCCATGTCTTCTGTTAAGGACTCAGGGGAGTCCACGTGCCTCCTCTTACACTTCCGCTTATGAGGAACATCCTCGGGGGGGCTGTCTGAGGAAGTCTCATCAGCAACATCTTGTTCCAGAGGAACGACCTGAGACATCGAAGCAGGCTGTCCCTGTGGCCAGGTGATGGAAGCCAGACCCAGCCGAGAGGGAGTGCAGGGTGGGGCCGAGGCAAGGGCCGAGGGTCCGGATGCACTCAACAGAGCCCTCTCCACCGCATCAAAGGCCGAGGGAGAGTCGCTCTCTCTCGGATCCAAGAGCCGACTCCCACTTGTATCTGACAGGGGCATCAGAACCGGAGCTGAGACCATCGGATCCGAAGGACCCATGTGCTCCAACCTGGACGGAGCCGGAGGCACACTGAATCCCTCGGATCTGAAGCTCAGCCCACGGCTCCGAGAGCTCGGATCCGACAAGGACGGACCCGACAAACTCGAGGGAAAGGTCAGAGCCAAAGTACCAAGTACTGTCGGCGCCGACCCACCCCTGGCTCCAACGCTGCCCGGCTCCGGGTGCTCCAAACCCGGGAAGCGGGTCGGAAAAGGAGCTATCGGGGCAAAAAAGGCATTGAGCTCCCCCCGAAGGGGGGGGGAGGTAGGAGCACCCCCATCTACAGCTGGGCCTGGATGAACCTTTGCATCATCCGGTCCAAGTCTGCATCCGACAGGCTATAAGTGGATCTCGACGAGGCCACTGAGGCGGGCCGGGAGTGGAGTGCCGCCTCAATGACCTCGATGAAGATCGGGTCTCCTCCTCCTCGGGTCCTGGTGAGAAGCATGGGGACCAGAGCCGAGGAGGAGGAGACTTGGAAGCCATGGAGGGAGAAGCCCACTTAGCCGGGGGGAGCCGAAGCGGAGGCCTCGGCCCGCCGCTTGTGGTGCTTCTCCCTCTTTTTCTCCCTCCTGGCCTCCCTCTCCTCTGGCACCGTAGTGGGAGTTTGAGTCCCAGCCGGGGGGAGAGAGGCAGGAGTGGCCGCCACCGAGGGCTGGGGTGAGGCCACGGGAGCACCAGAGGCTGAAGTCGAATCCGGGGGCAAAAGTCCCGCCAGGATCAGCTTCGACCTCCGCTCTTTCAGTGCCCTGGGGTTGAACACCGTGCAGATAGCACACCCTGAGGAGAGGTATTCAACCCCAAGGCACCGAACACACCGAGTGTGGCCATCCGCCGGTGAAAGCTTATAGCCACACTCGGTGCATTTAGAGAAGATCGGTTTTGGGGCCTCTGACATTACACTACAAAAAAGCAAACTCACTCACACAAGGCCCCAAACACACACCGACCCACACAAACACTACGCACCAATGAGGGGAGGGGAGGAATTTACACTAAAAAATACAAGATTCTAGGACTAAAATAAGGGGAAACCTAACACACTCAACCTTTTAATAAAAAAAATACAGCAAGTATAATAAGTTGAAAACTTATCTGAACAGACTAGGAGCTCTGAATCTAGCTGCTTTCACTAAGCGTGGCAAACTAGACCTGGGGTCAGTCAGGGTTGGCAGGGGATTATGGATAAGGGGAGGAGCTAGGAGCTCTGATCTGATAGCTGTGAAACAAGTTGCCGGCTTGGATCCAAGATCGGATCCGATACCCAAAGGTTGCTGACAAATGTAGTACCTACTTCAGATAAAATCTTTTTGAGTATTACATTCCTCAAAAACTGTTTAACGTCTATAATAATGTCAGTAACATCTGTGTTAAGAAACCTTTTTCAAGTAGCGCAATCTCACCAGGATTTAAAACATACCCAGAAATACTGTAAACAAGAGTATGTTGAGTTAGGAACCATTGCTTTTGTTTGTAGTGGTCGTTCTCGTCGGTCGAGGATGTACGTCTCTTCACCGCTCTGTGTTTCGAGTGCCATATCGATTCTTCCTTGATGGATAAGGGGAAGGTGGAAAAACCCTTCAATCCATCTTGTCTCGTGTTTTCCTCTCTGGTTTTGTTCCGTGTGTCCACATTGGATTGTATCAAACAAACATTTACGGAAGATTGATAGGAACTAGTAGAAGCTTTAATAGTTGTGGTGAAGCTCGTCATACTAGTATCTGAAACCTTAGGATTCATGTGGGCTCCACCTCCCACGACAGGCGTGATAATTGACTGGTCTATTGGTGTGAGAGCAGAACCCGGTTGGTTCTCAACAGAAGAGCCTTCATAGGTAGTGTCTTGTTGTTGCTGCGAACTAACTGGTTCCCTGGGCCAGGAAAAAACCTGACCCTTGGCAAAATCCAAAATCTCTCTCTCTAATTTCTTCTTTTTTTGTGACTGTAGCCTTAATTCAATTCAAGGCATCGCACTCACTAAATCATCCATAAAAGTATCATAATGATTGGGAGATAAAACAGAAATAGCCTCTTGTTGTAAGGATGAAATCTCATCAGATAACTGCTATATGATGTTCAATCAGTAACCTCATATAGCTGAAACTTGTCTCTATGTTCACTTGCTGCCATTTCGCTAACAAGTCCTTGTAACCCACTCCATATGTTGATATCTTAAGGACCCTCAGTCTGCATGGAATAACTTTAAAGCATAAGCAAGCTTCAAAGTATTTACAATGCCATTGTGCTTGTTTAAGTCTATATAACTTAGTATTAATTTTTCTGGCAATCCTAAGTATATTATCATCATTCATGTCTATTACATTTCCACTGTTTGCAGTTGTGGTGTCAAATAACAGCAAAGGATTACCTTCTGTTAGTAAAATGTGCTTGAATGACTCTATTTTACTTTTCACAGTCATGTTGGTAGGATTAAAATCAAGTTCCACATTGACTGCATCCGCCATGTTCCTTCTGCACTCGATATAATCAACAAATCCAAAATCAAAAACAAAGTGCACACAGGATAAAGTGCCCTCCAAGGAATAATAAATGTTCAGTAGATAAAATCCAAAGGTAACAACCATGGCAGGATCCAAAATAAAGCTTTAATAAAAGTGCTAAGCGCTTTCACATCAAATGTTTCCTAGTTACTTGTTGATTTGTGTTAATTGATGTGGGTTTACTATTGGATGCTTTACACTATTTAAATGGGGTTTTGTTCTGTTAGTTTTAAAGTCTGATGAAGTGTCAAACTTGACGTGAAGGCACTTATTACTTTTATTAAAGCTTTATTCTGGATCCTGCTGTGGTTGTTGCCTTCTTTGGTTTTTATCTGCTGAATATTAACAGAACACTACTGATCCAGAGGGAAGCAGAATGTTAGAAAATACCACTTTTATTGGTGGGTCTTGATGCATAGAAAGCATTCGACAGAGTAGACTGAGAATTCATGAGCAGGGCAATGGAATCATTTGCTTTCCCTGATACAATTACAGGGTTGATTAGGAGTATATATGAGGGATCGGAGGCGAAAACTAAAGTGGGTGGGGTCCTCTCTGATAACTTCTGCTTGAGTAGCGGAACCAAGCAGGGCTGTCCATTTTCCCCTTTGTTGTTTGCATTATATTTAGAACCATTGGCAAATAAAATAAGGGACTCAGAAATTCAAAGATATAATTGTTATGGTAGTCAGGAAAAGCTGGCTCTATTTGCAGATATTATCTTATACATGACAAAACCACTAAGGGACATGACAGTGCTGTGAAACATTTTAAGACCATTTCAAATCTTCTTGGGATACAAAATTAATTAAGCTAAAACAAAGGCAATAACGGCAAATTATGTACCCACACACTAATTGGTCCAACAATATCCATATTTATGGGTACATGATAAAATGAAGTATTTAGGAGTATGGATTAGAAATGACTCTGTTGTGGCAGCTAAGGATATGTGGGAAGAGACTAAACAGAAGATAAAAAAAATTGAGAAACTGGAAGATTTGTTACATGGATACTAAGATGCACACAATTAAAATGTTTTAAGTCTCTTTAGTCTTATACACAGATCAGGCACATTTTTATCAACCAGAGGAGAAGCTGAGGATAGCAATTAAAAAAGAGTTGAAGCATTTTATCTGGGAAAGGAAGACAGCAAGGATCAAATGCGATAAGCTTATTCTTCCAATACAACAAGGCGAACTAGGATTACCCAATTTGAGGGGGTATTTTAGAGCAACACAGTTAAGGCTCTTATGCATATCACAAGCAGAAAACTATAATTCAAAGTGGGAAGGAATGATGATGATAATACCGGGGGAAGCTCAAGAAATAAGGAGAAATTGGGATTTTGGATGCAGACTCTCAAGGAGATCAACAAAAATCATACAGAGTATTATATTCATAAAACAGCAGGGAGTATTCTAAGAACTAAACCAGCAAGAGAATGGAGAAAAGAGATTCTAGGCAAGAGGGGGCTGGAATCTACTGGAGAAAACTGGCAAAGGAACCAAGGTACTGGAAGCAAATAACTAGAAAGGGAAAGGTAATAGAATGGAAAAAGGCCAAGAATTTATTTGAACTGCAGGTTAGAGATTGCTTTCCCAATCAATGATTGATATCGGTGTATAGGTAAAGAGAAAGAAATATGGAGGTCCTCAGCATTGGTAGAGTTCTTAATACAATCTAGACTGGAAGCGGCCATTAAAAAAGGAATAATTAGTAAAGCATAAAAAATATTGCATGATGATCATAAGAATCAATCAGAGGAGCTTAGAAAGGATTGGGAAGAGAGATTGTATTAGCAATTCACAAAGAGACAACGGGGAGATATGTGTACATCTCCCAAATATGCAACAAAGCCTAGAAGATTTAGGGTGTTTGCCTGGAAGTGTTTACATAAGCATTTTTATACCCCAAGTAGACTCCAGAGAATTTTTCCTCAGATAGATAGCAAGTGTTGGAGGTGTGACGGGCAAGAAAGAGTTGGCTGGGAACATGTTTTTTGGAGTGTATTGAATTGGCAGGCTTTAGGGATTCCCTATAGACCACTTTGTCAGAGATGCTGGGTGAGCTGACTGGATTGAGTGGGGAGAAGATTTTTTTGAGCTATGATACAGACTCAGAATTGCCTAGACATAGTAAAGCCTTGCCGAGTCCAATTATGGTGACTGCCAAAAAAGCAATTACTAGAAAATGGAAATCAAAGTCTAGATCAACTTTACTAGAAGTAGTGAATATAGTAACAGAGATAAAACAACTGGAATTTTTAGAAAAGGGAAACAGCAAACTACATAGGAAAAAATGGGAATTGTGGCAACAATATATACAGAGAAGGAATGAGGTTTAAGAGGCAGGATTTGAATGAATCATATAATGTTTATCTAACAATGACTGGATAGATTATAAGTGATGTACAATGTTGGCAACTACAGTTGTTTCAATGGTGTATATGATGTGTATAATCTTTGCAACTAAAGTGGTTTCATTTTGACTGTTTTTCATTTATATAAATGTAAGATTGCCTGCATCATATGTGATGATTTAATAAAAATGTTTATTGAAGAAGAAAAAAAGAAGGTATCACTTAGCTCGAGAGTAGCAGTTACCACGTTATCGCTCAAAGCGGCAAATGAGATCTGAGGTACTTGGGGTGGATGCATTGTGGCTAATGGAGAAGCTTGAGAATTTTTGGTTGCCACAAGCTTTAGCAATGGCCGAGTCATATTCGAGGGATCAGATTCAAACACATAAGATGAGGACAGAAAGAAAACTGACATCAGATCTAAAGATATCAGCACAAGCAGAAAAACTTAGAAAATATGTAAATAAATATAAAGGAAAAGTACAAAATAAGCAATTCAACAATTTCCTAAAAAAAAGTTTTATAGAGAATTGGGAAACAAAGCAAAAGGAATAGAAACACTATTAAAAAAAAAAAAAAAAAAAAGACACATTTTGGAGATATATCTAAGGAAGTCCCTGTGGAACATAATAAGGATGCTGAATGGATGGAAGAAGTAAAAGAAACAGTAAGAAGTTCAAATGTACAGAATATGAAATCGGATGTAAAGTTATGGCTAGAGAAATTGAAACAAAATTAAGGAAAGTTCCTAACTGGAAAACCTGAGGCCACGATGCAGTACCTAACTTCTGGCTAGAAGTATTAACACTGTTGCACAAAGATTTAGCCTTGAGTAGGAACTACTTACATGTGCACCCCGAACAGACACTGACCTGGTTAACAACATGAAAAACAATACTCTTCTAGAGTGAACCTGCAAGCTATTCTAAAGCCTCGAGTAGGAACTACTTAGATGTGCACCCCGAACAGACACTGACCTGGTTAACAACATGAAACACAATACTCTTCTAGAGTGAACCTGCAAGCTATTCTAAAAATTACAGACCAATAACTAGTCTCTTAGTGATGTATAAACTATATACTGCCATAGATGCAGATAGAGTTTAATGTAATTTAGAAGAAAACTCGATCATGGCAACAGAACCAAAGGGAAACAAAAGAAAGTCATATGGAACAAATGATCATTTGTTGTTAAAGTAAGTCATAATGGAAAACTGCAAAAAGAGGAAGAATATCACTATGACATGGGTAGATTATAAAGAAGTTTTTGAGAGCATCCCACATTCATGGATAAAGGAGTGCTTACAGATGTACAAGATGCACCCTACATTTATCAGTTACATTACAGTGACCATGAAACAGTGGCAAACCGCTTTGCAGGTAAGCCATGATAAAGGAAACATTATCCCAGGTTTAAAAATTCCAAGGGGCATATTCCAGGGGGACTCTTGTCACAGCTGCTCTTTTGTCTTACCCTTAACCCATTATGCTATCTATTTAGGTCATGGTTACAATTTAGTTCCCAGACAACAACAAAATGAACAGACTTCTAATCTTCTTTTTATGGAAGATTTAAAACTGTATAGTTCATCAGATGATTAGTTGAAAGCACAACTGGAAGTGGTCAAAACTTTCTCAGATGATATAATAATGTCATTTGGTCTTGATAAATGTGCAAAAAGCAATAGTCAAAGCAGGAGTGCTCCAGCACCAAGAAAATATCAGCCTGGGACAGGAATACGATATAGAGGAACTTAAGCAGGGGTACGTAAATATTTGGAAATTGATGAAGGATCAGCAATAAAACATGAACAAATGTGAACAAAACTCAGTAAAGAATATTTTAGAAGACTAAAATTAACATTGAAAATAGCCCTGACATCTAGGAACAAAGTCCAAGATATAAACCAATTTGCTCTTCCTGTTCTAACTTACAGTTTTGGGGTGACTGATTATCCCCAAAAGGTACTGGAACAGTTGGACAGGAAATCAAGAAAATGTTTCAAGCTTATTAAATGATATATGAAAATCAGTGTATACCAATATTATATAATCCTTATTCTGAAGGAGGTATGAGTCTTATTGAAATTGATTACTTGTATAGATGTGCAATTGTAGGACTGCATACATATCTGCTGACCTCAACAGAACCAAAGTGAAAGTTTTGAAACATGAAGAGAACAAATCCAAGATGACTACCATGCCTAGTTTAGCAGAAGCTCATTGGTGTTAAGCAAGAATGGAAAGCAAACCAGAAGTAGACAAAAATCAGGCAGCAACTGAATGTGCCAAAAACCAAAACAAAATAAAGAATATAAGGAGAAGGATAAGATGAGAAGGCAAGAAATGTGGAAAAGGCATAAATATACTTGCAAGTAGGTACAGAAAACTTTTGGAAAACCTCATGTCAATCAGAATATGATGCAAGAATGGTTAAAGAGAAGTGAATTTAAACCAAAAGATGAAAGGTTATTATTAGCAGCCCAGGACAGTGGACTATGTACATGTTCGTTTACAAAGTCTAATGAACATGTGGGAGAAACAGACAAATGCAGGTTATGTAAAATAGAACTGGAAACAGTCACACATCTTGTTGCTGGGTGTGATACACTAATATTAGAGAACTGGTAGACTGAAAGGCATAATAATGTGGCAATATGATTGCACTGGGGGTTGTGCAAACATTACAGTACTGAAGAAGCTAAGGAGTACTGGAAACATCAGCCACAAAGCATTATTGAGAATGATAAAGTTTATATCACATGGGATCACCCATTACCAACAATTCAAAAAATAGATGCGAGAAAACCAGATATAGTAGTCCAGGAAAAGAAGACAAAAGTAGTACTGATCATTGAAACTGCTACACCTAGTGATTACAGTGTCTTATGTGCAGGGAGACACAAATGTCATAAAATACTAGAATCTGAATACAGAAATGATAGCAATGTGGAAGAAGGATACCCAGACAGCTCCATTAGTAGTAGGAGCAATGGGTCTCATAAAAAGGAGTTTACAGTCGAATTTAGATATGCTACCGATACATGCAACTCTGTACAAACTGCAGGAAAAGTACATTTTGGGTGCGGTGAACAGCACTTTTAGCTAACATCAAAGATTGAAACAGTGCTAATTTCATGAACTTTAATCATACTTTAACTTCAAAATGGGGACAATTCTTGTCATAGTATTAGAAACTCAAAATACTTGGAGAAATTAAAGAGAGAAACCATCCTACAGAACCCCAAAGTTAGATAGTCCCAGCCTGTTGAGGAACAGTGGGAACAGTCCCACATGACTGTGCACAGACAAGAATAAAAAGTCCACTCAATCACCTCAAAGTTGTAGGTGATAATCTGGAAGGAGGCAAGAGCGAGGGAGCTTGAACTAGATGGATATCAGGCAACATGGATCTAACGTTATACATAATTTTTGCATCCAATGTTGTCGGTTTTCGTCCATTTCAAACATATGGGACAAATCTCAAGCTATCAGTCTAGCTGGTGTCAAGAAAGGACATTACTCAGTATGGTGGAACCAAAGGAGGAATGTGATATGGATGTGAGCATCCAGCTTACAGTGAGACAAAAGTTTATACTGTAGACCAAGTGGACGCAGCATAAATGTCATCAGTGGATAGTCTTCTATTAAAGGCTGTTAAAGTAGAAACTGCCCTAGTTCATAGGTAAGTACTAGGCTATTGGCCCAAGGGCCTACGTAAGCCTAGTCCAGCAAGGTAGTGACCCTTTGGTTTACCTAGTAAGGGTAAATTCTTCCTATGACAAAGGACAAACAATCTGGCAGCCCTATAGACAAACTAACCTTTGCTACTACCTTCCCCAACTTTGGTTTCAAAAATGAAATGAATGAACGATTCTCTCTTCTGAGAATTATTTTGTTCTGCAAATGTAGAATCTGAGCTGCCTATGGACATCTAACATGTAACAAGTATTCTCCTTTGTTTGAATATCTGGGGAAAAACAGTGGCAGATTTATGGATTGATTTAGATTTATTTCAGATGCCACCTTAGGAATAAAGGATGCATTAGTTCTAAGGCAAACCCTAGCCTTATGAAATATTAGATACAGAGGCTTACATGAAAGAGCCTGTAACTCTGAGATTCATCTGGCTGATGTCACTGTCACTAGGAAAATTGATTTCAAAGTAAGAAATTTTAGATCTGCTGTAGTCACAGATTCAAAGGGAAACTAAGTCAGAGCTTGCAGCATAATGGTGATGGCCCATGGAGGGGCTGGGTGGCTAATGGCAGGTCCTAGGAGAAAGGTACCTTTCAGGAAAGCTTGGAAATTTTCAGCAAAGCTATTGGAGTGTCTTAACATCCAGCGTGAAAATTTGAAATAGCTCCATCTGTACCTTGAAAGTGGCAAAGCTAGAACCCTTATCAAAGAGTTCAGATAAAAATTCTAGTATAGCTGGAACAGGTGCTGAACAAGGGTCCAGACCTTTAGAAAAGGCCCAAATAGAGACTTTATTCCATGTACTCTGGTAAATTTTCTAGTGGACAGGTTCTGAGAAGAAGAAATAATATTGATTATAGCAGGGCTGGCATCTCTGGCTATGCTCAAACCTGAAGGAACATGTGGTTAATTTCATGGGCTTCTGGTCCAGAGGAAGCAGTCTGGATGGATGAGTCAATAGCTTTAGATCCAACATCCAAGGGGGATATACTATTACAGGCCACTGGTAGGAGAACTATGTCTGTTTGGGCCAAAAGGGGGCAATGAGGGTTCCCTTTTGTATGAAGACATTGTCCATATGCCTATGGCCATACCACCCTGAATACGCCTGATCTTATCTGATCTTGGAAGCTAAGCAGAGTTGGGCCTATGAGGATCACCTTGGCCTTGCATCGTCTTGCTTTCTGCATGACTTTGTTCTTTAGGAGGCAAAGGAGGGAAAGCATATAGGAAGCCAATGGAGCCAAGTGTGGACCACAGCATCCCTCACTGACTGTCCCTGTGGAGGGATCAGGACAAAAATACCTGCTGCACCTGTTGTTTAGATAGGATGCAAACAGGGTGCAGCAAGCTTGGCCACAATGACTGACTATCAAACTTGTCAATGTAGGACTGAGGGATCACTTGTGAGGAATCAGGAGCATTCTGCTCAGTTTGTCTGCTAGTACAATGGACAACCTTGGGATGTGCTTTGCTATCACAAAGCTATGTGAAGACATCTCCCACTTCCAAACTCTCATGGTCTCTCGACATACAAGATAAGAACGTGCTTCTCCCTGCTTGTTTATGTACCATACCACTGTCGTGTTGTCCATCTGTATAGAAATCACACCCTTGAGAAGGAGGTCCTGGAATGCCTGCAACGCTAGGAGGATCACCCTCAACTCCAAGACACTGATGTGAAGATTGACATCTAGTGATGACCATTTACCTTGGACCATTCTCCCTTCAAAGTGCCCCCCACCTCAAAAAGGGAGGTGTCTGTGGTTACTATTACTATCAATGTGTCTGATTGGAAGAGGTGATCCTCATTTACAGGTGGGGTGTTACCCACCAAATGATGTGTTGTTTGTATACCTGAATAATCTGAATCGTTGAATGCAAAGGGTGGATGGACAAAGACCACTGTACTGCTAAAGTTCACTGCAGCACTCTCACAGTATCTGGCTAAAGGGATCATTAGACTTGTTGATGAAATGAGGCCTAAATGATGCAAAACTAATCTCGTTGGGGGTGATGGGTGATGCAGTACTTGAAGGGCTGTGAGTCGAAGTGACAGAACTGTGGACTGTGATTATCTGCAGGCTGGTATCTAGGTGGCATTCTATAAACTCTATAATCTGTGTTGGAGTCAGTCAACATTTTGGTAGATTCACAGTTATTCCTAAATTTAGTAACAACTGGAGCACCTGGTCCAGGTGAACTATCAGTTGATACTTGGAGATAATAGTTATAAGCCAACAATTGAGGTACAGGAAGACCTGGATCCTCAGGAGATGCAGGTATGCTGCTAAATTGCCTTGATCTCGGTGAACACCTTGAGGGTGTGGTGAGACGGAAACACAATACCCAGAATTGGTACTGATTGGCTCCCAGATGGAAACAGAAAAATCTCCTGGAATGCTTTGTTATTTTGACATGATAGTAGGTGTCTGAGTTCTATGGAGCATATCTAATCGTCCTTCCTCAGTAAAATGGACTGAAAGGTAACCATCTAGAATTTTGTTTATTTCACAAACTGGTTTATGCGACTGAGATCCAAATGGGTCTGAAGTGCCTTGTTTTCTTTGCTACTACATAGAACCTCAAATAGACTCCACACTCTAGCTTGTCATGGGGGACCGGATGGAAGACTTTCTTTTTCTAGCAGCTTTGAAATTTCTATGGCTGTTAAGTCCTATTGACTGGGTAGAACACCAATGGCTGACTTCTTTTTTTAGGTGGAAGGGAAAAAGGAAGTGAATAGCCTCCATATTACCTCTAGCACCCAGGAATCTGAAGTTATTCTGTGCCAGACTTGATGATGCAAAGATAGGTAAATCCTGAATGCCTCCAGAATGCCACAGTCTGGCAACTGTTCAGCACAGCTGATAGGCTTTCTCAGTAAAAGAACCACAAAAAAAGAAGTTATGTACTCACCATAACGTTCCTTGTGTGCTGCCCATTTTCATTCTTCCTCAACTATTGGGTATTGGATCCAATCTCAGATCTGACTTGGCCGCATTTACTAGATTCTTGGATCCTACTCTCGAGCTCTTCCCTTTACCTATAATGCCCTGGTCAACCTGGTACACCTCAGATTGAGTTTGCTGCCTTATAAGCTATAGCAGAAACTAACTCTAGGTTAAGACAAAGTAAAACTAGTAGTAGCAGAAGTGGAGTTCAAACCTAGAACAGACATTCTGCAATAACCATAAGGTTACTCCAGGAGATAATAGAAAGGGGGTGGAGGATGAGGAGTTGAGGAAGAATGAAAATAGACAACACAGATGTACAGTTATGGTGAATACATAACTTTAACATTTGATGATGTCCTCTTCATTCGTTCCTCGACTAATGGGACACATTCTCCAGCTACCTGTACCTTGGGTGGCACCTCATGGAGGGAGCCCTGCTTCTAGAAGCCAAATCAAATTTCTAATGATCAATAAAAGTATTAGCATTAGACCAGGTAGCTGCTGCACAAATTTCACCAATAGACCTTCTAGACCAAAGGGTGGAAGATGTAGCCATGGACCTCGTGGAGTCTGCTTTAGGAGGCCTGGGTAGGGACAGACTTTTCTGACTGTAAATAAAGGAAATGCAATCAGTAAGCCATGTGGCTAGGTTAATTTTAGAAACAGGTGAGACCAATTTGTTTGGAGAAAAAGAAACAAACAATTGCTCTGACTTTCTCACATCTTTTGTTCTATGTACATCCAAAAGATGGAGCATGTATTCTCCTTTGTTAGCAAAGTCATGAAACAAAACAGGCAAATTAACGAGTTGATTACAATTTGTTTTGTAAGCTAATTTAGGCAAAAAGAATGGATTGGTCCACAATATAACCCTGTCTTTGTGAAAAGTGACATAACTCCACGCTGTCCCTTCCAAATCTTAAGAAACTTGTCTTGCAGATGTAATGGCCACTAGAAAGAGTTTTCCAGGATATTTAGCTGATGGCTCAAAGGGTTTCTGAGTTAACCCTTACAGCATGACTGTTAAATTCCAGACACTGATGGGGACCTTCACTGGGGTCCTAAGCAAGAAATTTCCTTTGAGAAATGCCTTGCACAACTTTGAAGAAGCTAATGAGGAAGCATTTTCGCCTGAATGAAAATTAGAAATGACTGCCAATTGCACTTTGATAGTAGAGAAACTAACTCCTTCTTGAAAATACATGCTAAGAACTCTAGGACAGTGAACATAGGAGCAGTGAATGGGGTCCAATTCTCTCTGTAGAGCCCAAATAGAGAATTTTTTCCATTTTCTTTTGTAGATTTTCTTAGTACACGCCTTGTGAGAAGACAGAACTATTTCTCAGACTGGGAAGGAAAGCCTAGGCTGCCTATCAGTGGAACTGTAGAAACCATGCAGTCAACTTGGACATGGTAGACAGCGAAGGTGAGACAAAAGGAAGGGGAACCACACTTGATGAGGTCAAAGGGGGACAATGAAGATAACTGTGTTCTTCAACCAAAGTGTCTGCTGTAAGAATTTGGGAATTAGAGGTATCAGGGGTAAGTATAAAGGAGACTGGAGGGTCAGACCTGGACTAGAGCATCTCTCAGTGACTCCACCAGAAGCGGATTAGGCCAAAGAACCTGCTGCACTTGTAAGGAGATGCAAAGAGTTTGCGGGAAGGTTGACCCCATCACCAGAAAATCCTTTTTGTCACTGATTGATTGATCGACCGCTCGTGAGGCTTTGGAATGGACCTGCTGAGTTTGCTCGCTAGTATTTGGATTTCTCTGGTATGTACTTTGCCATAAGAAAGTGGTTGGAAAAGATCACCTACTGCCACATTTTCATTGTCTTTCAAGAAAGGGGATAAGATGGGGTCCCCCCCCCCGTTTGTTGATGTACCAAACTACAGACATGTTGTCGGCCTGTATTGCAATCGTCACAAGAGGAAGGGCATCCTGGAAGCCCTACAATGCTGGGAGGATCACTCACATCTCCAGGACATTGATGCGTGAATTGGTCTCTTCTGGGGACCACATGCCTTCGACCCTCTGTCCCAAAACATGCCCCTCCACCTCAGTTGGGAGGCATCAGTGGTGACCGTGGCTATTGGAGGCGAAGTACAGTAGGCGGCCTTTGGAAACTTTGGCTAAATGAATCCACCAATGTATAGTTATTGCGTATTCAGGTGAGTTTGATAGGAAAGGACAAGGGATGGAGAAGAACTGACAACTGAACAGCTAGGGTCCACTGAAGAATGGGCATATAGAAATGGACCATAGGAACTAAGGTTATTGCAGCTGCCATTGACAGTAGGGCTTGAAGAATCAGACTGACTGGGGGAGAAGGGTGTGTGATAATTTGCTTCACCTGGCACCTGATGGCCTTTACTCAATGTGGAATTACACAGGTTATCTGACTGACCGTGTTCAAATGAGCAAACGTGAACTCCAGGCTCTGAACAGGTTGGAGGTGAGACTTGCAGATGCTGACTGAGATTCCTAGAGACTGACATAACTGGAGCAAATAGTCCATAGATTTCTCCAGAAGAAGCTTGGTCAGAGCAGTGAGGAGCCAGTCGTCTTAAGTATGGAAACACTCAGAATCCTAGGAGTCTCAAGTACTACCACTGCCATACATTTGGTAAATACCCTGGGGTCTGTGGTGAGACTAAAGGGGTCTGTGGTGAGACTAAAGGGCAGGACTCTGAACTGATCGTGACTGGCCCTCAGCTGAAAGCACGGAAATCTTCGGGATAATCTATTCATCTTGATGTGATAGTACACAACCTAAAGATCGATGGAGTACACCCAATTGGCCTTGAGTAGAAATGGCAGAATGGACTGAACCATGACCATTTGGAACTTTGACTTCTTCACAAATTGATTCAGTTTGCTTAGATCCAGAATTGGTCTCAGGTCCCCGGTTTTCTTTGCCACTAAAAAGAATCCCCAGTAAGTTCTGCATTCTTTCTGGTCTGTTGGGATGTTCTGGATGACTATTTTGTCTAGCAGCTTTTGTATTTCTTAATCTGCTGACTCCCTCTGAAGGGGTGGGCTGTCTGGAAACCTTTTTCTTTAGGATGGGAAAACTGGTATGAAATAACCTCTGGATATGAATTTCAGCATCCAAGAATCTTTTCTTATTGATGCTCAGGCATCTGGGTGCAAAGACAAGTGCCCCCCAACTGCCTCCAGAGGTGGGCAGTCAGGCAACCTTTTAGGAATGCTGAAAGGGTTTATCCAAATAGGAATTGCAGAAAGCCTGGTTCTGTGGGCCTCCTCTGCCAAGAGGACGTTATCTTTCATTTGAATTTCCCCCTCTGCCTCTGGGAGAGATATCCCTGTGTGGATCCTGAAAAGCACCCTGGGATTTATGTAACGACATCTTCTTGCCTTCTCTTTGACTCATGGAAAAGGATTGTTGGGAAGTAGAAAAGTGTATCCCAATGGCAGACAGGTTCTTTCCATCCTGTTTACTCCTTGAAAGTGTTTCTTTTACAGTATGGCCAAACAAAGACAGTTCATCAAAGGGAACATTGACAAAATAAGACTTGAAAGACTCCACAAAGTCGCACAAGCACATCCAAGCATGTCTCCCAACAGCTATGGCTGAACCTGCTGCCCATGAGGCACCCTCCACAGCATGGGAAATTAGCCTCATGGGCACATTAGAGATAGATAAGACAGTGTCATGTTGTGAAGAAGTAAGAAGACTTCTTGTAGTCCTCCACAGCCATGGACTCGAGAGGGATTTGGAAAGTTCCTTAGTCCAGCCCCACCGTAGACTTGTGAAATAAGCCAAGTAATTAAGAGACCATAAGGTAAAGGTTCCCAAGGCAAAAACATACTTTCTGAATCTGTCCAATGTCCTGGATTCTCTGTTAGGTGGATGGAACCTCTGCTCTGCCAGCTCCTTCGTGGCTACCGCCGCAACCACAGCATCAACAGGATCTCCCTTGCTCCAGTGTGGCCTGTCCTTAGGAAGGCAAGAAATGTATTATGACAATAGGGGATGGATTCTACAGTATCCAGTTCCTTCCACACCAGTGAGAGACTAGATCTATCATCTGCCGGGGGAGTCACGCAAGAAGTATATGGGCCTGACCCAAAAGCTTCCAGAAACACTGAGTCCTTTTGGGAGGGGGATCAGAGGACCAACCACCTTTTTGCTTGAGAATTTCTAAGATATTTCTGAAGGAGACGTCATTCAGTAGAGATCTGGGGACCTCTTCCCTTCATCAGAGTCGGTGTCTTTGGTGAAAGAATCTTGGGGGGGGAGTCTGTGTGTCTCCTCTTGCACATTCTCTTTCAGGGAACATCCTCAGTGGGATGATATGGAGAGGTATCTGAAGAGAGGGCGACTATCTGTATATGCTTGATGAGGACAACTGTCCCTGTGAAATAGGCCTGAGGATCAGAGCTCAGACCCAAAGAAGGCAGGGCTGTAGGATCTGAAGAGGAAAGAGAAGTCACATTTCTCGGATAAGAGAAGACCATTTCCACCATCTCAAAAGCAGAAGAACTAGGAGATGCAAAAGACAGTTGCACTGGAGCTGAAGCTGTCAATGCCACCATGCCCTCACCCTGCCCGGACCTGCGCCTCAAATGGGGAGTTGGACCACAGCCATGCAATAATGAATCTTCAAGGGGCAAGGATGGCTCCGACATCCTCAGAGTGGAACCCACCCCCCCTGGAGCTGGTGCTGGATGCTTCTACTCCGAAACTCATCCTGGTCCAAAGGAATCGGCACCACAAAAATCAGGGAAGCAGTTGGGAGTTGAAGATCTAGCTGCCTTTGAATCAGATATTGACACTCTCAGGTCTCTCTGATCTGAGGGCTCTGAAATTACTGGTCGGATTGGCAAAGGAGAAATCACGGCATGGGAAGTAGAATGCAAGCTCAGGTATCCAATGGGAGATGGAGCCAGGATAACCCCCATCTGAATCTGAGCTCTGAGGAACTTCCTCATCATCCTATCCACTTCGGCTTCTGAAAGGCTCCTGGAAGACCTGATGGAGGAAGTGGTGGAATGGGGCTGAGATTCTTTCCTTGGGGTCTCTTGAAGGAAAGGAGAATGGAGCAGAGGGAGACACAGACTCTACCAAGAACTCTGGGGACTGAGTCCTTGGAGACTTAGAGAACTTGTTGAATTAGAGGATGTGGGATCAAACTGCTTTCACTTCACATTTGAGGAGGTCAGATCTAATTTCATTTGAATTGTTGGAGGAGGCTCCAAAGATGGAGTAGACTTAGGACAGCGGGTTGGTGATTTACAGAGCCACATTTTTCCCTAATCTCTGGTTCCTAGAGAAAGATCTTTATGGGGTGAGAAGCAGACTCCCACTGGAGAGAGTGTCTTACCATTCTTTTGACTCCTGGTGAGTGTGTCTTTAATCTTAGGTCCAAATAAAATTGAGCAATCACAGTAGGCATTCAAAAAGGACAACCTAAAGCCTTCACAAAGTCGCAAAGTCGCATATGGGTGTGGCGGTGCATGGTAATGCTAGTGCCTGCTTCTCTGGCTATACCATCAGCTGCACTGGACAGCAAGTACATGGCCAAATTTAAGGAGGATTGTAGGGTGGAAACCTGCAAGTCCACTGTTTTCTGAACATCTGCAGGCAATACCGCAATACCCGGTGATCCCTTTGGTCAATTCTCTCTGGAATCTGGTTAGGTGAGCCAAATAATTCAGTGATCCAAGAGTGAAAGTCACTGATGCATAGGCCCACTTCCCAAATATGTCCATCACCCCAGACTCTCTATTAGGAGGATGAACTATTTTCTGATAGTTCTTTTCAAGTGGTTACTGCTACCAACAAAGCATCTACTGGTGGACCCTAACTCCAGTGTTTCCTGTCCTTAGGCACAGCTAACTTGCATGCTGCTTTTTTGGGAAAGGCTTCCACCACATCGGGGTCCTTCCATGCCTGTTGAGCCATAAGGTCACGGAGAGGGTCAACTGGTGGTACCTCCCAGGACGATGTTGGTCAAGAACCAAAGGCTTCCAAGAACAATGTCTCATCAGGGGAAGGATCTTGGGATGATCAACCCCCCTCTCTGTTTTACCAATTTGAGAATATTGTCCAGTGGTGTTTTCAGAGAGGAAGTGAAGGGAACTTCCCCTTCTCCAGAGTAATTCACTTAAGACACAAACAGAGAAAGAGTCTAAATGCTTCCATCTGTATGTCTCCAGAAGGTTCCAAATCAGAAAAGAACTGACAAAGCAGATCTCCTTGGATGACATCGAGACTGGTTTTCCCTGTCCAACAAGATGATGAGGAGAGGAAGCAGACCTCAGCTGGGATTTAGGCATAGCCATACTGGCTGAAGACACCTTCTCTTTGGTGTTTGCCAAACCCCTTTCAAAAGCCTCAAAGGCTGAAGCTGAGTTGCCACTGGCACTGAGAACACCCTTTGATCCCAGGAAGGAAGGGAAGCCTTAGCACAAATGAATCCCAGCAGTGAAGCTGATCTCAGATCAGAGCTATCTAGGGCTGAAGCCCTGAGAGGGAGGGAATAACTCCAAGAATCTCAGTGTCAACTCGTCCCTCCAGAATTCTGCACTGAAGCTTCATCTCACAGTCTTTTCTCAATCTGATGGCATCGGTGTCAAAGAGATAGGGAAGCAGTTGGAGAAGTCGTCAGCTGCTCCAGTGCCGACAAAGGTGCTCTGGTTACAGTCAGATCCAATAACATCAGACCTGAAGGATGGATCAGTACAGATTCAAGTTGTGGGGGGGGGTGTATTATGGCCAGTACTTGGAACCATTCCAGGGGCAGTACCGGGATAACCCCAAGCTGTATTTGCATCCTCAAAAACTTCTTCATCAACCTATCGACATCCAGCTCCATGACACTTTGAGATGAATAAGTGGATAACACCACTGAAGGGGTCTATATCAGAGCAACGAAAGTGCATATGTGCGACTACATAAAAGTCAACACATAATACGCTAAACCTGTAAATAGCAAATGGCCACATAATTGAATTTTTTCCTAGTGAAAAAATTCACGTGGCCTTTCAAAAAAATATCAGTTAGGGGGCTTTGCCCCCCACCCCCCCCCATCCCACCCCTAATTAAATATACCAACTCCAAGATCGCATTATAGTGAAGGAAAGGGCAACTCCATGTAGTTGGCCAACTACCTCCTTGCCCTGTGACATATTTAAAGAATCGCTTAAATGCAGTTTGATGAATGTGTGTCGCTCTTTACGTGTTCAGTCAAAAGCCGTTTTGTGCTTCTAATGAAGACCCCACTGATGGTGGTCTGGATAATCTGCTTTCCTGAAGAATAGAAGACTGCAATCTGGGACTCACCTTGTCCCGGTCAGTATCTGGCTCTTGGCAAAGGAGGAGATTGGACCAGATCGTCTAGCAGTTTTGGGTCAGCCCAAATGAAGCTGTCGGCTCTGGAGAGCTCTTTTTGGCAGTTTTATACTTGTCTGCCTCTTTCTCTTTTTCTTTCCCTCATATTTACATTTAGGCTAGTTTTTCTTTGCAGGAGAGGATGAAGTCGAAGTAGTGGTCCCTCTTTGTTGTGAAAGGGGCCCCTTAAGAACTAGCTTATCCCTTCTCATCTGAAAGGCCCTGGCAGTAAAGGCAGCACAGGACTGGCAGTCCACATCCAAATCATCCAAATGTGCAGTGCTCAAGCAATACAAACACACACAGAGTGTGAATCCTGGGGTGGGAGTTTATGCTCACACTCTGTACATTTTTTGAATCCGGAGGACTCAGACATTTCGGAGACTGTGGAAAAACCTAAGGGAAAGAAGTGAAGATTACACAAAAAGACATACAGTTCTACTTACTAAACAAATAGAAACACACTATTACATAATTACACATATTTATACATACATACATATAGACACACATATATATGTGCATACAAACATGTATACATAAGTAAAATAAAACACCAAAAAAGTTCCACTAGAGATGCAGCGTTCCTAAGAATTGTGTAAACGCAATAGATCAGTCAAATATAGGAATGCTTAGCTTGCGTTTTTAACACTCCCAACAACAAATCCAACAGAAGATAGAAAATACAACGAATCAATAGGATAAAGAAAAAACGTTCTTTAATGCATTCAATTAGCGCTTTCACCCAACAAGGGCTTCTTCAGACTGTCTGAAGAAGCCCTTGTTGGGTGAAAGCGCTAACTGAATGCATTAAAGAATGTTTTTTCTTTATCCTATTGATTCGTTGTATTTTCTATCTTCTGTTGGATTCGTTGTTGGGAGTGTTAAAAACGCAAGCTAAGCGTTCCTAAACATATATACATACACACATCTCTATATCTATATGTATATATATATATATATATATATATATATATATATATATATATATATATATTTGTGTGTGTGTGTGTGTGTGTATGTATGTGTATATATATATATATATATATATATATATATATATATATATATATATATATATATATATAGTTCCCCTTCAAAACATCTAAATCTCATAACATCCAATTTCAAAACATTGACACCATAACATTGAAAACCCAAAACATCTAAAACTCATAACATAAAATTTCATAACACTGAAAATGTGTAACATCGAGTAGTGTATCATCAGACATAGTTTAATTTGTTAATCTTGTGGTATCAGTATAAGATGTTGTAGCTTTTATTTATATAGTGTAGGAATTTCTAATATTTATATAGTATTTATTTTGCCTCTCTGTATGTGTTTATAGGCCATACAGGTAACTGATTTAGACATTATGTGTACATTCTTTATGGTGATCGCGATACAGTGGGGTTAGGAAATTAACTTTTTCCCATTGTAGTGTGATCTCAGAGTTGGTATATTTAATTTAGGGGCATGTTGGGGGGCAGATCCCCCACATGGGGGGGTGCAAGGGGTTTGCCCCCTGCAGAAACATAGTAAAAAGTGTGTTTGTTAGTTTGGTGGTGTTATAGGTGGAGGGGATGTTACTTACGTGTGCTTTGTAGTTTTCGATGTGATGCAAAGTTTCAGTGTTCTGAGTTTCTGATGTTATGAGTTTTAGATGTTTTGGGTTTTAGATGTTATGGTCTCAGTGTTTTGAAATTCGTTGTTATGAGATTTAGATGTTTTGAAGGGGAACCATATGGGTCCCAAACAGAATTTCGAAGCTTAAAACTTTGAAATTCATATGATCGAAGTTTTAAAACTTCAAAATCCTGAACGGAGATCGGCATACAGCACAGAATAGGAGATTTCCCTTTTCCTCGCTGTAGTGTGATCTTGGAGTTGGTATATTTAAGTAGCGGGGCGTGGGGGTGCAAGGGGGCTTGTCCCCTGCAAAAACATTTTTGTGATGTGTTGACCGCTTTTTTTTTGGGGGGGGGGTTCTTAATTTTGAGATTTCAAGGTCATGAGGTTCTGATTTCGATATTCTGAACCTCTGGAATTTGGTATTTCGAAATTAAGAAGTGAATCCATACATACACATACACACATATACATACATACATACATACACATATCTATATACATATATCTATATTTATCTATGTGCATGTATATCTATATAAATATGTTTTTTTAACAACCAAAAGGTTGAAGACCCCAGAAGAAATAAGAGAACAAAAAAGACATAACTGCCGCAAAAAACTAGCTAAAAGCCACACCTAACACTAATTAGAAAGAACAGAGAGAGGGAAAACTATCTTGGTAGGAGGAGGAGGAGTAAGCATTAATTCACAAAGGATACAGCACACTGGAGGAGAGCTCCCCTTACGGAGTATTTTGCAAGGTGGACCCCATTTTCACAAAATCTCACCAAAGCGACACTGAAATATAGACTGTAGTAATGTTGCACATATCATGGACAGAAGTACATCAAAAACTAAAAGAGATAGCTGGTTGCACAAGACCAGGGGAAAAAATGTGACAAATCCTGGTAGGTGCACTGGTGCCAGGACTGGTAAAAATGACAGTGTAGCATCCTCAAAATATGGAAACATTCCTACAATGGGGCCAGGCCAAGGGGGAGGATGGCTCCCTTGTTGTAGAAGTAAGTAGGAGTCCACAGAAATCACAAAAATCGATAGGCCAAAGAAGAGCCATAAAGACAATAGAGTGGACTATTGAAGATAAGAAAGAAATTATGTACTGTTACTATTATGCAAAAAGCTCAGAATTTGCAGACACAAGATATACAAAAAGATTAAGAGATAAGTTAGAGGAAAGAAAAATACTTCCGCAAGAAAAACTGTCAGAAGCTTCAAATAAAAATTTGGGCTCATTAATACAACAGATTTTTGAAAAACAATACATAGATCAAGAATCTTTTATCTGTTTGGAAAAAGAAGCATCTGAAGAAGTACAAAAATGTAAACAACAAAACCTAGACATTTTTGAAAAGCATAAAAAAGAAATATGAACATGGGAAAGAAAGAGATTTCATATAGTGTAATATTTATGCAAAGGCAAAAGCCAAATGAATCAACACAAAGAGGGCACCCCCAAAGATATTCGAACAGAAATACAGGCAAAGGCATCCAGATATAGAAAATTTCACATTAAAAATAATATCACAAAGAGGGAATGTACAAAAGAAGATTAGTAAAGTAAAAGTTAAAAAATAGAAGTTGAAGTTATGGAATGCCTGCAAAGTGAAGGATTTTATGTAGATCTAACACAGGTTACATCACTGCATGATGGAACAAGTCCCCAAAGTAAGGAGAAACAGGAAGATCAGGAGACATCTGAAGAAGAAATATGGACATGGGAAAGAAAAAGAGATTTAATATGGTGTAATATATATGCAAAGGAGAAAGCAAAACTAATCAGTACAATAAGAGCAGCACCATATTTGAAGGGAAATACAGGAAAAGGAATTCAGACATGGAAAACTTTACAATGCAAAAAATAAGAAGACAACGAGGAAAAGTAGAAAAGGAGATTAGTAATGGAGAAGTTAAAGAAATTGAAACTGAGGTCATGAAGTACCTCCAAAATGAAGGATACAGTATGGAAAATGTAATTCAGAAAGCACCACAACAGGACAGAGCAATGGATCTCCAAACTAAGGGGAAAACAGTGGAATGGGAAGGAATTGGTCAGGTGCCATATGAAGATATTTTGGAGCCTTCCACAGAAAACCAGTATAAACATCCACTTGAAGCTGGACAGCAAGGGAAGGAACAGGAAACTCTGACACAGTTAATGTTACAGAGTGATAGACCAGTGATTTCTCATATGGCAAAGCAATGGATGGCACAGGACGAAACTGAAGAAAATGTGCCACCGGAAGATGTAACAGAACTTTCTAAAGAATGCCCACAGGAAATGGAAAACAAAAAAATGTGCCCTCGATCTAGAAGAAACTGAGCTAAGAGAAGAGTTGTTTGATCTAATAGAGATAGATAGACATATTAAGATCAATGAAAGAAACAGACTGCAGAAGGTCAATAAAACCCAAAAAGTCAGAAGTTTGAAAAACAAATGAACACAACAATTAGGACTGTCCATAGAGATTCATGCAATATAACAGAAGTAAACAGGATATAGTACTGTACAGCTAAATTAATAACTGATAAATTTCTACCACAAGAACACAGGGTAGTGAAGGAAAAAAGGGGAGAAATCAAATACCATCATGTTAAGTATCGAACAGAGAAAACTATAAAGCAACTAAGACAAGAAGTGTCACTATTAGAAGAGTATAGAAGAGGGAACAGATCAACAAAAATACTCAAAGACAGATGTGATAAAAGCAATGCACAGTATTAGTACAGATCAGGATCTATCATGCACTATCGCCAATAATAAACTAAAAATCTCAGCACAGGCAGAAAGACTTAGAAGATATGTAGGCAAATATAAAGGAAAAGTACAAAATAAGCAATTTATTGATGACCCAAAAATGTTTTATAGGTAACTGGGAACTAAGGTAAAAGGAATTGAAAGACCACCAAAAAAAGAAGAAATAGATACATTTTGGAGAAGTATCTATGAAGAACCTGTGGAACATAACAAAGATGCTAAATGGATAGAAGAAGTAAAAGAAAGACTATGACGTTTACAGGTACAGGATATGAAATGGGATGAATTAACAACCAGAGAGATTGAAACAAAGTTAAGAAAAGTCTCTACTAGGAAAACCCCAGGCCCAGATGCAGTACCTAACTTCTGGTTAAAAGTATTAACATCGTTGCACGAAGATTTACCCATGAGTAAGAATTACTTATATGCGCACCCCAAACAGACACCAACCTGGCTAACAACAGGAAAAACAATACTCCTACTTGAGTGAATCTGCAAGCTACCCTAAAAATTATAAACCAATAACTTGCCTTCCGACGACGTATAAACTATACACTGGAATAGATGCCGGCAGAGTTTATAGTCATTTAGAAGAAAATTCAATTATGGCAACAGAACAAAAGGGCAATAAAAGAAAGTCATACAGAACAAAGGATCGTTTGTTGTTAAATAAAGTCACAGTGGAGAACTGTAAAAAGGGGAAGAATTTAAATATGGTCTGGAATGACTACAAAAAAGCATTTGATTGTATCCCACATTCATGGGTAAAAGAGCGCTTAAAAATGTATAAGATACACACTACACTGATCGATTACATTACAGTGACCATGAAACAGTGGCAGATCACTTTGCAATTAAGCCATGATAGAGGACAAGTTATTATTCCAGGGATAAAAGTCCAAAGAGGGATATTCCAGGGTGACTCTCTGACACCACTGCTATTCTGCCTTACCCTTAATCCATTAAGCTGTCTACTTAACAGCTTAGGTCATGGCTATAATTTGGCTTCTAGAAAACAACAAAGTGCAAAGACTTTTCATCTTGTCTCTGTTGATGATTTGAAACTGTATAACTCATCAGATGAGGAACTGAAAGCACAACTGCAAGTTGTCAAAACATTTTTAGATGCTATAGAAGAATGTCATTTGGTCTTGATAAATGTGCAAAAGCAACCTTTAAAGCAGGAAAACTGCAGCACCAAGAAAACATCAGTCATAACAGATGCACTTTTGTTGTTTAATGCTCCAATACCAGATTGTATACCAAAGTCACAAGTGCATCTTCTCTGGTCTCTTTTGGCTACAGCAAGGAAAGTCATCACTTCAAACTGGAAAACCAAAACAACTGCATCTTTTGTTGAATTTACATTATTGACCAAAACAGTATGTAATAGAGAACTTTTAACTCTTGCTTCTAGAACGATGAGAATGACACATAGGAAGTTATCCTGGATGAAACTAAAAAAGTTATTAGATACAATGTAATGATTTCAAACAGAGTAGTCTAATGTTATGAGAATTTTTTGCATATAGTTTTAATATTTAGTGTTATGTTTATTTATAATTACCTGCATGATGTACGTTGTTCACGATTTATGAAAATTAATGAAAAGAAAGTTTTTTAAAAAAAAAAAACATCAGTTTGGGGCAAGAATGTGATATAAAAGAACTTAAACAAGAGGAAGTGTATAAATATTTGTAAATTGATGAAGAATCAACAATAAAACACGAACAAATGTGAATAAAATGTAGTAAGGAGTACTTCAGAAGACTTAAATTAATCCTGAAAACAGCTTTGACATCTAGGAACAAAATCCATGCTATTCCTCTCCCTGTCCAAACTTACAGGTTTGGAGTGATTGATTGGCTCCAAAAAGTGCTGGATAGATTAGATAGAAAAACAAGAAGGATGCTTCATGCTCACCAAATGACTTATAAAAATCAGTGCATACCAAGACTATATATTCCCCATTCTGAAGGAGGGATGGGCCTCCTTGAAATTGATTACATGTATAGATCTGCAATTGTGGGACTCAACATATATCTGCTGACCTCACAAGACCCAAACATACTGAAAGTTTTGAAACATGAGGAGAACAAATCTAAGATGACTTCCCTGCTTGGGCTAGCAGAAGCATATCGGCATCAAGCAGGAATGGAAGTCAAATCAAAAGTAGATAAAAATCAGGCAGCAACTGAATGTGCCAAAAAACAAAAGAAAGAATATAAAGTGAAGGACAAGATGAGAAGGCAAGAAATGTGAAAAATGCATAAATATAGTTGCAAGTATAGAAAACTTTTGGAAGAACCTCATGTTGATCAGGAACAAACGCAAGAATGGTTAAGGAGAGGCGAATTCAAACCAAGACATGAAAGGTTAATATTGGCGACACAAGATAGTGGGCTACGTACACATTGGTTTACAAAGCCCATTGAACATGTGGGAGAAACAGACAAATGTAGGTTTTGTAAAACAGAATTGTAAACAGTTGCACAATCGTTGCTGGTTCCGACCTACTAATGGCAAAAGGAATGTATACTTAAAGGCATAATAATGTGGTGAGACTGCTGCACTGGGGATTGTGCAAACATTATGGTACTGAAGTGGCTGAAAAACACTGGAAACATAAGCCACAAAGCATCATAGAAAATGATGACATCTACATGACATGGGATCATCCATTGCCAACAGTACAAAAGATAGATGCTAGAAAACCAGACATAGTGGTCCAAGAAAAGAAGATAAAAGTAGCATTGATCACTGAAATCACCACACCCACTGACTAGAGTGTCATGCATACAGAGAGGCACAAAGTCATAAAATATCAGGATTTGCAAGCAGAAACTATAGCAATGTGAAAGAAAGATATCTAGATAGTTCCAATAGTAGCAGGAGCAATGGATCTTATAAAAAAGAGTTTACAATCATATTTAGATATGCTACCAATACATGTAACTCCGTACGAATTGCAGGAGTCATTACTGGGCACATTGCAGGTGCTGCATAGAGCACTTTTGGCTGACATCAAAGAGTGAAGCAATACTGATTTCATGAACCTTAATCGTACTTTAACTTAGGAATGGGGTCCATTCCAGTCATGGTATTACAAACCCAAAAGATTTGGAGAGATTAAAAAAAGAGGAGAGCTCTTTTGCACATCCGATAACTTTGACAGGCAAATGAGATCTAAGCATCTAAGGTGGATTCAAGGGAATTATGGGTAAGTGAAGAGAGCTCTGGATCTGAAGAAGCTTCGAAGTTGATGCAAAGGTCTGATCTAGTCAGATCCAACAGCCCATAGGTTTGAAATGGACAACACTGGATCTGCACATTACACATTCCTCACACTTTCGCAAATTAGGCAAAACAAACCTTAACATATGAGCCTGACAATTCAAAATTCTGAAAATCAAAGCTGCAGATGGATGCACTATTTTCCCATACTTATTAATAATTTTCCCACCCTTATCAGAAAGAGTATGATTGGAATTAACTAAGTCTTTAGCAGCAGCAGAGTTAACTAAAGCTATAACTGCTGGATCAGGTTTGGCAAGTGTGACAGTAGAAGTGTAACAGAAAGGAACAATTGTAAATCAAATATTCTGTTTTGAAGTATGTTTCATTTCAAAATGGATTCCTGACAGTTTTAGCATGCTTTTGATGGCTTATTTCCTAACAACATGAAAGTGCCAGCACAGCCTGTGCAGAAAGTTATATTATAGAATTCAGAACTTGTGCCTCATATGGAAAGGTGCATACAGAGAGCCAGGAGATCCTTAACTAGCAAAAATAATGCAAAGATGTTCATTTTTAATTGGTTAGTGGCTGTACCATTATAGTTACTATACTGATGCATTTAGTCAGAAATAATATAAAAGAATCAAGCTTTTTGTGGTTTGGGGAGACAGGACCTTGACTGCCTAGTCTCCCACATACGTGTGTTCTCTGCAATAAATGAGACTATTCTCTGCTGAACTGTGCTGTTTGATGTTATTTTGTTACCTTGGCAGAACAGTGTACAACTTAAAAGATTGACGACTGTCAAGAAAATTGCATGCTATAGCACACGCATCCTCCAAAGCTGACAGAACTAGAGGAATGGGTGCAGGTTCTTTAACAACTCATGATATTTTCTGAGGGACTGAGAAAACCCAGGGTTCTCCCACAGAAAACATTGGTACACTCAGAGAAAGACACCCCCCACAGGGAGAGTCAGAAACTGAGTTCTCCTCTTTTTGTGAATCATAAATCTGAGGAGAAAGCACTGTTTCTGCCCCTTCATCTTCCTGTCCAAATTAAGGATCTTGGATCTCTTCAGGAAAGGAGGCATTCATCTTTCCTTTACAAGAAACTACTGTATAAGGAGGATTAATAGCCTAATTAAACCCCGAGCCAGATCTTTTAAACTACTCCTGCTTAAGGAAATTTGACAAAGAGAAGATATGTGCTCAGTTTTATGTTTCTTTTCTGACAGAGAAATTAGGACCAATATTGTTATTAATAGCCGCAGTAGCTTCCCCATGTATGGGCACAACATTCTGACAAAACAGGGAAGTCTTCTTTGTTCCCCCCTCCCAGAACCAACAAGAGTGTCTCTCCCTTACCCATTGAGGGGACCCCAACAGCTGCACAGGATGTGGCTAACCCCTGGCCCATGGTGACTGCAGGTGATGCATCAGGGAGATCGGTGATAAAAGATGAGTGGTCTGATTAACTACTAATGGCCAGAACACAGTCACCCACCTGGGGCTGAGACAAATTGCTAGCCTGCTATGATGGCAAAGGTTGTCTGCTTGACCTTTTCTTTTTGTTGCTGGAAGAAGGACTGACCATGGGATGGACAGACTGTTCTATGGTCAAGCTGAAAATTATGCCTCTTTCCCTGTAAAAACAAACAGCAAATGCCAATAAAAACTAAATGTCTTAAATTCATTTTTTTCACAGACAAACGCATTAAAAAGCACTTCGAAACAGTTTGCCAGCCCCACAAAGTAAAGTAAATATAATTTCTCTGTGGAAAAAATGGTATTCAGTTACTGTAAACAACTTCCAAAGACGTGTTTGGAGCATTTCTCCCTAGGCCTCCGCTAAAAATAGGCTCTGTCCTAGTCGGACTTTCCTAGTCAACAAATGTTAACTAAATAAATAAATAAATAAATAAATAAATAAAATGTTAAACTGACAGGAAAAAGGAAAGCTCCCATTTAAAAGTACAGTTCAGTCTTGTGACAGAATGATAAAACTAAAACTCCTATATTTAATACAACTTTCTTGAAGAGGAAAGTAATAAAACAAAAAATACTGAATGGAAGGTTTTTCCTCAAAGGGAACTTATCTATCTAGCAAAGAAATAAGACAAGCCGAATGTTGATCTTCAAAAGCCTCATAGGAGTGAGCATGCCCTTGGGCAGCAGTAAAGCTCTGGAGGGCTTGGTTCCCAAACTTCGGTGTGTAGAAGCTTCCCTGAAGCTTTGGAAGCTGGCTGAATGCAATATCCTTGGCATGCTATAACTCATATAGCTAAGAATCTAGCTAGGGGTACTGCAGCACTGATCAATATGACAAATGTTATCTGCCAAAAAAAGCAATTACCAGAAAATGGAAACTGAGGCCTGGACCAGCTGTATTTAAGTAATGATTACTATAACAGAGATAAAAGAACCAGAAGTGGGATCTTTAGAAAATGGAAAAAAACAAATTACATAAATATAAATGGAAATTATGGGAACAATACATGCAGAGTATTGTTCTGGAGCAGGAGTGAGGTTTAAGGGAAGGCAGGAACTGAGCAATTTATGTAATGTTGGACTGATAATAGTTACTAAAAATAACAAATGTGAGTATAACCTATGTAATTGGAAACCTTTTAATATATATGTTTATATTAATGTATGTTTGCCTATGTCTTAAATGATAATCTAATAAAAGTGTCAATATAAAATATAATGAACATAACACTTTTTTCCCAAATCTATCAAAAACCTTCCCATCTTTGTCAGAGGGTGAGGTGTTGGTATTAACCAGATGTCTGACAGCAGCTGTGCTCACTACAGCAATAGCTGCTAGGTTTAATCTTAAAGACTTAAGAACTTTATTTAGTCTATCTGGTTTTCTGGGGGGAAGCAGGCTGGTTGTCAGGTAAATTACAGGCTGTGACAAAAACAGCCATCACTGCTACAAGGACAGGAGGAAATGGAGTAAGTTCAGGAAAAAAAAAACAGTTGCAATAAATTATAACAACTCTTTAGGAACTGTGAAATGTTATTTTGCTCCCATTGAAACAACTGATTAACTCTGAAAATTGTTTTAGAAAAACAGAATCCTTTACAGGGACGGTCAGAAAAGCCATACTGTCCTCAATATGAATCAGAAACCCGAGGAGACAACAGAATTAAGAAGTTATGTACCTACCATAACGTTCCATGTTAGTTGTCTTCTCTCGCCTTCTTTCTTGCTTGATGGGTTCGGAGCCGATCCTCGGCTCCGACTCGGCACTTGCTAAGCTCGAGAGTCACTTTTACCAGCTCGAGGCAGCCCCATATCCCATGATGCAAGGCGGTAAGTACCCAGATCTCGTTTGATGACAAAAGGGCAATAGCACCAAGCATAAACACTTCCCAAAGGAAGAAAGCAGAAGAAAAACCTGCAGGATGGAAGAAAGACCAGCTCTGTATGGTCTTTCAGCATAATTATACCTTGTAGAAAAAGGTCTGTCCAGGCCTGGGGGAAGGAGGGAGGGTCGCAAGAAAGAAGGTGAGAGAAGACAACTAACATGGAACGTTATGGTAGGTACATAACTTCTTAATGTTAAGTTGTCAATCTCGCCTTCATTCTTGCTTGATGGGACCGCGTCCCTAGCACCTCTATCCTGGGTGGCTCAATGGAACAGACTCTTGAGGACTGTAGAGCCAAAACTGGCTCTGTCCCTGGAGGCCAAGTCCAATTTGTAATGGGAAACAAAGGTATGAGGAGTGGCCCAAGTGGCCGCTGCACAAATAGTGTCTAAAGGAAGTCTAGCTTGAAAGGCTGTAGAAGTAGCTAAGCTTCTAGTTGAATGTGCTTTAGGTTTTGAGCACAGCTGTTTTCCCCTGAGCTGATAAATTTCAGAGATGACAGAAGAAAGCCATCTAGATAAGGTAACTTTAGAGACAGGAAGGCCTTTCTTGTTATCAGCATAGGAAACTAAGAGTTGATCGGATTTCCTAAATTGTTTAGTTCTGTCCAAATAATATCTGAGTTGGCGATGGACATCAAGATAATGTAGTTTTTGTTCCGATCTGTTTGAATAGTTTGGAAAAAATACAGGGAGATCAATGGATTGATTCAAATTAGTCTTTGAGGCGACCTTAGGCAAAAAGGTCGGATTAGTTCTCAATGATACTCTGTCTTTGTGAAAGATCAAATAGGGGGGGTCGAAGCAATAGAGCATGAAGTTCAGACACCCTCCTGGCAGATGTAATAGCTACTAGGAATAAGGTTTTCCATGAAAGAAATTTCAGGGAGCAAGAGACAGCTGGCTCGAAGGGGGGAAGAATCAAGGATGTCAGCACTAAATTTAGATCCCATTGAGGGGGAGGACTCCTGACTGGAGGTTTCAGGAGGAAAATTCCTTTTAAGAAGGCTCTACAAAGCCTGTGGGACATAATATTGTGATCTGCGAACCCGACATGAAAGTTCGAGATAGCAGCCAATTGAACTCTAACTGTGGAAGAAGAGGATCCTGCATGAAAAATCTCCGCTAAGAAATCCAAAACTGCCTGAACTGGAGCAGTGAAGGGATCAATATTTTGGCTTTAGCTCAATAAGAGAATGTTTCCATTTGCTTGTATAAATCCTCCTGGTAGAGGATTTTAAGGAAGCTACTAGAATGTCTCTAACAGGGTTAGAGATCAAAGGAAGCCTGGCTAAGGAAGGAAGTGGAGCAACCATGCTGTGAGGTTGAGAGAAGGTATAGACCGGTGCAGCTGACCGGATTGGTGAATCAGAAGATCTGGCACTGGGTCCAGATGCCACGGCTGCACCAAAAGGTGACGATGGAGGAACGGAACCAAATTTGTCGAGGCCAATAAGGAGCAATGAGAATCATTTTGGCTCTCAAAACGGTTGCTTTCTGGATAACTTGAGGGATCAGAGGAAATGGAGGAAAAGCATAAAGAAGTCCCTGGGGCCAATCCTGGGTCAGAGCGTCTCTGGGGATGGCCTGGTAGAGGGAAGAGAGAGAAGAAGTCTGGGCATTTGCTGTTTTGGGGAGTAGCAAAAAGATCGCAACACGGGCGACCCCATTCCAGAAAAATCTCTTCCACTATAGATTGCTTGAGAGACCACTCGTGAGGCATGAGAATAGCTCTGCTCAATCTGTCCGCTAAAATGTTGGTTTTCCCAGGGATGTGCGTTGCTACCAGAAACTGATGAGAGGAGATCGCCCATTGCCAAAGTCTGAGCGCTTCTCGACACAAGGGGTAGGACTTGGTTCCGCCCTGTTTGTTGATATACCAAACTACAGACATGTTGTCTGTGTGGACTGCAATTGTCCCTACGGGAAGAAAGTCGTTGAAGGCTTGCAACATTAAAAGCACTGCTCTCATCTCCAGGACATTTATGTGCAGGTGGTACTCGAACGGTTGCTACGTCCCATGAACCATCCTGCCCTGATAATGACCCCCCCACCCGATCAGGGAGGCATCCGTGGTGACAGTGGCTAACCGGGATGGGGGTACAAAGTGTCTGCCTTGGTGAATCTGGGGAGATGTGATCCACCAAGCAAGATGATTTTTGCAAATCTGTGTCACCAGAATTTGGTGACGCATTGGAAGTTGTTGGTAAGACCACTGAGTGAACAACATCCACTGAAGAAGGCGCATGTAGAAGCGAGCCAGGGGAAGAAGAGTAATGGCCGCAGCCATGAGGCCTAATACCTTTAGAACCATTCTGGCCTGTACTTTCTTGTTGGCTAGAATGATCCTGACATGACTTTGAATGTCTGAAACTCTTTGATCTGTAAGGGTAGCTGACATCCGAATAGTGTTTAAGTTTGCGCCTATGAAAGTAATAGACTGGCAGGGTGATAAGGATGACTTTTCGAAGTTGATTGAGAAGCCCAAATGAGAACAAAGATTTATTGTGTAATCCCTGGCTTGAACAAGCTGATGCCTGGTGGTGGCTGAAAGGAGCCAGTCGTCGAGATACGGAAACACCTGGAATCCTTGACGTCTCAGGTGAGCCGTGACCACTGCCATGCATTTGGTGAACACTCTGGGGGCTGTAGTGAGACCAAAGGGCAGGGCTCTGAACTGGAAATGACTGGACCCCAGCCGAAAGCGGAGAAATCTCCTGGAGCGTCTGTGAATTTTTATGTGATAGTACGCATCCTGAAGATCTATTGAGCACATCCAGTTGTCCTTCTGTAAGAAGGGCAGAATTGACTGAAGAGTGACCATTCGGAATCTTGTCTTCCTCACAGACTTGTTGAGTCTGCTGAGATCAATATTGGTCTCCAGTCTCCCGTCTTTTGGGGACCAAAAGAACCTTGAGTAGATTCCGAGCTCTGAATGGTCTGTAGTAACTGGCTGAATGGCTCTTTTGCAGTAGTTTTAAGACTTCTAACTCTGCAATTTCCCTTAGACCGGGTGGTACATCTGGAAGGGAATTTGAGGGATAGAAAGGACTTTCCTCGAAAGGAATTATGTAACCCTCGGATATGATCGACTGTACCCATCTGTCTTGAGTGAGGGAACGCCAGGCTTCTGGGTACAGCGATAGTCTTCCCCCGACTGCCTCCAAGGAGGGACAGCCGGGCAACATCTCAGGGATGCTGAAAGGGCTTGTCAGAGAGAGACTCTCTGTTTCCCTGGTTTTGTGGACCCCCTCTGCCTCTAGAGCAGCATCTGTTGTTGTTACCCCCTCTGCCTCTAGGGGTAAACTGACCACGTGAATCCAGCGTGACTCCTTGGGATTTGCGGAACCAAATTTTGCCACCCTTCTGTCCTTTGGGGTAAGGTCTAGAAGGGGTGGAAAAACGGACTCCTACGGCAGAAAGAGTTTTGCCATCCTGCTCACACCTGGTCAATGTTTCCTTCACTTGAGGGCCAAACAAAGCTGACCCATCAAAGGGAGAGTTTGTGAAGGATGCCTTAAAGGGATCTGCAAAATTACATAGCCGCATCCAGGCTTGGCGTCTAAGAGCCACACCTGTACCTGCGGCCCTACTCGCTCCATCAGCAGCATATGATATTAGCCGCATGGAGGAGTTTGCAATGGAGTTAAGGGTTCCTAGCTGTGAAGCAATTTTTTCCTGAGCCCCTGCAGCTGTAGGATCCTGCACAACTTCACCTAGCTCCTTAAGGATATCCCTTTGGAGTCTGGTGAAGTGACATAGGTAGTTCAGCGAATGCATAGCAAAGGTCGCTGAAGAAAACATCCGCTTACCATACCTATCCATGGTCCTAGAGTCCTTATTAGGAGGATGGACAGGTACGGAAGGATCTGCAAGTTCCTTCTTGGTGGCAGCCGCCACCACCATGGCATCAGCGGGGACACCTTTTGTGAGGAATTGCTTGTCCGACGGGGCAGTAATAAATTTAGAAGGCCTCCTAGGGACTGGCTCTACAGAGTCAGGAGCAGCCCACGCCTTCGGGCAATAACCTGCATAAGGGGTCGAAAGGCGGAGACACCCAGGAGGTGGAGGGCCGAGATCCAAACGCCTCCAGGTATACTGACTCATCCTCAGAGGGATTATTGGTGGGCCAGTTTCCCCTCTGTCTAAGGAGTTCTAGGATGTCTGAGAAGGAGACATCCTCAGAGTGTGATCTTGGGTATCCTTCTGTCTCATCTAAGTCAGTATCTGAAGTGATAGACTCGGGGAGTCTCGTGTTTCCTCTTACAAGTCCTCTTCCGTGGAGGATCCCGACAAATCAGGAGAATCCTCGGAAGAGGGGGATATTCCCAGTGGGGAAACCTGAGGCGGAGGATCTCTGGGCCCTGTAGCAAGAGAAGTGGCAGAGATGTCAACAGGCACTATAGAGGGAGGAGCTAAGGGAACAGACTGCTGGCTGAGACCAGTGGCCAGCACACTCTTCATCACCTCGAGGCTCCCCCAGGGAGGTCCGAGAGAACCCGCTCGAAGAACTAGGAACTCCAGGGCCCACGAAGGGAAGGCTCCGAGGCAGATGTCGGAGCCGAGCTCACCAAGGCCGAGGCTCCAAGGGGAAGAGCGGGCTCGGACAAGGGTCCGATGCCACTCACCTCCTCGGAGGAGACCAGGGAAGCCCGGCCACCGAATCCCTCTAAGGAAGGTCTCGAAGAGGAGATAAGAGTAGAGGCTGAAGGAACAGAAGGGGGTATCTGTCCCTCAGCCGTAGCAGTAACCATTCCCGAAGACTCCAACTCCAAACTCTGGGGTAGAGTCGAAGGAGGAACTGCAATGGGGTGTGGACCAATAGTCGTCTGCTGAGACGGACTATGTAGCATTTGGGCCAGTGCCTGTGACTTAAGTAATCTACTGACCACTCTCTCTAAATCATGGTCAGAAAGCCTGGATGACCTTGAAGATCGGCTCCGATGGCTCCGTTCCGAGAGGAGAGGCGAAGCCGGAGCTGAAAGTATCGGCTCCAAAGAAGGGGACCTAGACCTCTTCCTCGAAGGAACCATCGGAGCCGATGAAACCACAGAAACTGTCGGAGCCGACAACTTATCGGCGCCGACAGGTAGCTTCGATGCATCGGCTCCAGCCGGAGCCGATACAGCCACAAAAGTAACGGTGTCGGAGCCGATCGGAGCCGACACCAATGCCTGAGCCACATGGTGGTCGGAACCGATCGGAGCCGACACCGAAGTGGTCGAACCAGAATCGGCACCGAAGGTTTATGTAAAGTACAGTCGGCTCCAGCCGGAGCCGATCTCGACTCTGAAAGAGTCGGAGCCGAGGCCACAGGCTTGGACACAGAAGCCTGGGCCTTGGAAGACTTTGAAGTCTTAGATGGAGCCGACTTAGCCGGGGAGCCCTCTGGCTTAAGAAGGCCCCTCAAAATTAATTTATTTCTTCTTTCCTGCAGGACTCTCTGGCTGAAAGAGTGACAAATAGCACAGGAGTCCTGCAGGTGAAGAGGCCCCAGGCAGTAAAGGCAAGAAGTGTGACCGTCTGTCAGAGACATCTTCTGACAGCACGAGTCACACTTCTTAAAGCCTGAGACCCTTTCCTTAGACATAGTGAATCACACACACACAACACTAGTCCAAGAAATTAAATTATATAAAACTATCAATAACAGACACACACACCCTAATAAGGGGGGGATGGGATGGGAGAAAGTCTGACTAGAAATTTTTAAGGAGTCAGGGAAAATCTTGTCAGAAAAGGACTAAAACTGTATTAAAACTAATTATCTAAAGTTTTTTTTTTTTTGAAGAAAGGGGCAAAAGTAGTAATATAACAATCACTTACCAGGAGCTGGTAAAAGGAGGACCTCATCAGCGAAGCGGCAAACGAGATCTGGGTACTTACCGCCTTGCATCATGGGATATGGGGCTGCCTCGAGCTGGTAAAAGTGACTCTCGAGCTTAGCAAGTGCCGAGTCGGAGCCGAGGATCGGCTCCAAACCCATCAAGCAAGAATGAAGGCGAGATTGACAACTTAACATCTATCATTTCACAATAATTTTGTGATTCAGATTTGTGAACCTCTTCAGATAATGATGAATCCCCTTTTCTTTTACCAGAAAGAGCTGAAATAGAAAAGTCAAGAGCCTGAACTAAATCCCGAGCTAATACCAGTAAATCACTCCTGTCCAAAATGACAGGAAACGATATATGTCTTAGATTTTGTTTTCTTTTGACGTTTCTGAAGAAGCGCACCCACTTTTGCTAGCAAAAACTTCCATTGGGATAGGCACATTGCTCTAGTTAAGTGGAGCAGTGTTCCTCATTCCTTCTCCCTGAACTGACAAGAGTTGCTCTTTCTTGTCCACCAAGAGCACTCCAACAGCCTCAGAGGATGTGTTTAACCTCCACAAGATGGAAAAAGATGAAGAGTTTGAGGAACCAAAAATGGCCATAGCAGAGTCTGAGGCTGAAGCACTTTAGCAGCCTGTTGTGGTGGTAAAGGTCATTTATTAATTTTCTTCTTTTTATGGCTGGAAGAAGTAAGAACCAAGAAACTGGTGGGTTGTTACATGGTTATTCCAATAAAGATGCCCGATTCCTGTGGAAGTAGTCACTAAAACAGCTAAACAAGAAAGTAGTATCTTTTCCACCAAAAATCACAGTAAAAAAGTATTTTAAATCCTTACTCCATCCCCAAAAGTAAATTAAATTTTACTTCAGAAGAAATAGTTTGAAATTAGTTTAAACAACTTTTTTTGCGCAAAAGTAAAAACGTAATACTCCTGTTCAAAAGTTACAGTAGACACATGACAGTCAAAGCATTTTTCCTAGCTTAAAAATATACTTCACAGAAAAAGTTCAATTTCTATCATAAAAAGTTAAACATGGAAGCTTTTCCCTCAAAGGGAACTTATTTGTCAGCAATGAAAATTGTTAGCTGAGCTGACTGATGATGCTCAAAAGCTTGTAATAAGAGCATTCTTCAGTGACAGGAAGCACTGAAGGGTTTGGTGCCTAAACCACTCCTTTTAGTCAGCTCAGCTCGGCTTGACCCAACAAATGGTTTCAGCATGTGGAAGGTACCCCTAAGTTTTGGAAGTTGGTGGGCTGTTGCATCTTTACAGGATATGACCTATATAGCCAAGGCTACTGCAACAGTGATCACCAACTCAACCAAAGTACCCAGGTCAAAAGCCATTGCTGCCAACTCCATCAATGTCAAAGGGAGACAGGGAATGATCTAAAATGCCCACACAAACTGAAAGATCACTACAGGAGTAGACACCAATACCAATACTCTCTTGGGCCTAATGGGAGTTGGCACAAACACCTCCACTGACACAGAGAGCATAGACACTGAGGAAAGTAAATCCTGTGGAGCCAAGAACATCAGCATGGTATTTCTCATTGCTTTTGAAACTTCCAATAGAAAAACCAGGCCTGGAGTAGCAATAGTGTGGAGTGGAACTTCTCTCTGTGCCCTCCGTGTCTAGGGTGGTATAAAAAGAACAAACTGAAGCTGAGCATTCACAAAAAAGACATCATCTTGTCCCAGTATAACTACATGCTGCTCTGGATGGACCTAGGGAACTAAAAGATGCAGTTGATGTGGGGCGGGGCCACAATGAAAGAGAAAACAACTGCTCCAAGGAGAAGCTCCCCATTCTCCTCTTTAGAGCACAGTCAGTCAGCCCTCAAGAATCCTTGCAAGAAGGCAATATGGTAAACAATAACAGAAGGCCCTGGACGAGGAGAAGCTGTAGCAGTCATCCTGGGAACTTTCACTGGGGACAACTTCTCTAAAATTGAAGCATCAGCTTCCTTCAATCTATTGTTCTTTCTTCTAGTTGATCTCTATTGCTTACTTTCTCCTTATCCTCTTTGGACCATGTCATTTCAACAATGCTTTTGCAACTAATTTGTTTCGCCCATCAAAAGAGTACTTTTGCTAAACTATTTACATATGGTGCACTTGAAATCAAGATGCACAACCCTAAGACATATAATGCAAAGACTGTGTGGGTCCTTGGGCCAAGATCTTATGCCTATAGTGTTTGAATTTTTTAAAGCCAGAGGCCTTATCTCTTGCCATTTCTACAAACACTGAGCAACTGTACCTTATGAGAGAGAACATTCCAAAATATGAAATACAGCCTAACTACCTAAACAAGGACAGTGATAGACTAGAGATTTTTTTTTAATTCACAGGGAAAGGGAGGGTATAAGAGATTAAAAGTCCACAAAATAATACAAAAAACAAGGTTAGAAAAGAAAATTAGGCTTTAGCAAATGGACTCCTGACTCTCTAAAAGTTGACAAGAAAATACTAAAAATTGATTTGTCTTTCCCACAAGAATACAAAAAGCTCCACAAAAATCACATGATTTATGCTAGTGAAGAAAAGTTAGTGAAGCAATAATTGTGGCATTCAGTTCTGGAGAGTTAGCTCACAGCAGTGCTCAGAAATTGGTAGTAACTGGCTGCTAAAACACTAAGCTCAACTGAACTTTTTGGTTCTATCACTGAAATCTGCTTGAACAACCTTCAGAGTTGGCCATGTCTGCAAATATTGATTAATCCCTCTCATACCTGAACTATTGTTAATGCAGCTGATGTCTTGCTTTTGGAAGTACCTGCATTTCACCTTTTGGAGTTGAAGTTTTTATGTTACCTGGGTGGACAGAGTTGTTTGAAGGCATGGCAGGAGATACTGTTAGTGTTTATTGAGTACAGAGTTTTATGTAAAACCTGGTATATGAGGAATGATCTCAATGAAGGTAAGTACCTTAAGATTTTGTTTTGGTTTTGCATCATGGAATTTGTGGCACACGGCCTCTTCTCCGTGTGACTCTTTATAGACCATTCTAAGCTATTTTATTTGGTTTATTAGTTCTGTTATTTCTCCCATCAGACTATTAGTGTTCTAGCTACTCCACTGTTTTCAGGACTTTAGGACATCAGGAGGAAAATGACTGTTGTAATGCCTTTAGTTTTTATGTTATTTGCTGTTTGAATTTATTTTGTAGCAAGTGCACTGGGAAAAAAAAAAACACAATAATAAACCAGAAATGAACATTAATTAACACATACCGTAAATCAGTTCCTTCTCCAGTCTAAAGAGGAAACAGGATGGAAGGTGTTATAAAAGCTTATACAAGATTTGAAAGTTAAACTCCAGTCAGAACAGGAAATGAGAGTGTAAGGTTTTATTAAAAAAAAAGTATAATGTCAAAGTGACAGTTTAAGCTGAAAAACAACACAAGCTCAGTTCCACCTACAAAAGAAAAAGGAAAGAAGGTTAAAGGTCTTAAATAAGGTGATAGAACAGAACAATTTAGCTGTGTAAACAAATTCAATATATTTGCACTAATTTAAAATGCATCTCCTATACTAAAAGACAGAGCTAAATTCAAGTTGCTACTTCTTTTGAAATTTTACACAAAAGGGTATTAAAAGTGAAATAGAAATTTCATTAGAAACATAAAAAGCTGATATCCAGAACATAACCCTTTGGGTAGAATGGGGAGGTCAAAGTGTAAGTGGATATAAACGTTAGAGTTTCCTTGTGGGAAGCCAATAAAAGAATTGAGAAGAACCCACCAAGATTTATGTTGGGATCAAAAATGTTGAACACAAGCCATGAATTCTGAATGGCTATGTAGATAACCTTAAAGGTGGGAGTACGGAGTCTGACTTTGAGCAAAGATTTCCCTATTGATTTGAACTCAAGAGCTAGATTCATGATTTGGACAAGATCACATCAGTGCCATTGTGATCAGCTCTGAACTAGAACAGCCAATCTCAGTCTTGAGAAGGGCCTCAAAAGCCTTACAAGTGTGGTAAGGGTCAAGGTTGATTGAAAAAGCTGAGGGCAAAATCAATCTTGATCCAATGTTGTGCTGGAGGTCAATATTTGATCATGGAACTGAGACTGAACTTTACAGAGGTTGACCCTGAGAGTACCAACCTAAAAAGATAAATAAATAAAAATAAAAAATAAACTAGACAGATGAAGTTATGCATACAAGTCCAACAAATATATGGCTACAATTGACACTGAAGTCTGAATAGGGCTGGCAAAAGGACTAAGGCTTAGATTAAGTCAGTTCAACTTTAAGAAAAAATATTTGTACTCATGAAAAGATGACACAAAAATGGAACACACACAAACTAATGGTTGACATTTCCACAAAAAAATCAAGAACTATACATTACAAGCCTCAAGAACAATAATCAAAAGGAAATAATTTTATAACTAAGAAGTCTTGACTTTCTGGGATATTAATAAAAGTAATAGCAACTGCACAACAATAATCCAATATACCAGAACATGAAAACATCCATAGAGAGGGATATTAAATAAACAAAACTTGTGAATGCTAACCATAAAACAGAAAATTCACTGTCTGGAAGCATCATGGGGAAATAGACTAAAAGAATGCAATGTAAACCTCATGAGAATATATAAAAAAACACCTTAACTACACTAACAGTAGCAAAGGCAGCCTGGGCCCATTTACAGTCTCGACTAAAATTAGCATGTGGCAAAAGAGAAGAGTCCTTAGTCTCACAGCATTACGAGCAAAATGAAAGGGGCAGGTAGTTAGGAAAGTTTTAGATTCCAGGTTAAGTCATGTTACCCTTAGTCCTGAAGGTGATAAAGATGGAACTCTCCAGTCTTAGCTGTACTAATACCTTAATATGGGTCAATACCAATCTTGAGACTTTCAGTGGGAAAAAGTTAGCTTTCCATTCTAGACACCAGTAATGGCAGAAACAATGCTTCAAAAATGAACATCACTGAAATCAAATAAGGAACACAAAGACCGCAGCTTAAAAGAGTAAATGTCAGAATCATCAGAAATTCAAAATATCCCCTTTTATAAAGAAAGGTCACAGGAAAGCTTGGTAACTTGCAATACATAATAAATGAAGAATTTACCTCTCTGTTTCAAGAGACAAGTGTAGACAAAGAAATGAAAAAAGATTTCCAAGTCATATCTTGCACCATTTGAGTTCAGAGTAAGTATAAATAAAATTGTCTTCTGTTGTCATCATCTAGAATGAAAGTACTCTCTACACTTAACACTGTGCTTTCTAGTGCATAAAGTGACACACACACACACACACACACACACACACACATATATACAATAAATGTATACTCATATAAATATACATAGATGTTATATACAACGTAGCATTTCTAGACATGTTATTTCTTAACCAGTTAAAGGTTTATGGAAATGACTGAAAAAAGGAAGTGATATAGTAAATTTTAAAGGCTACAAGAGATTTACCTTGTATAGTGTACGTTAGCAGGTGGCTTTGACCGATGTAATTCACTAATGCTTTCGACCCAGTTATCAATGGCTTTAGGGTTCTTCTCAGCATCTTCCAGACTTTTCACTTTCATGTGCTGCTGGACAGAAAGTTAAAGAGGTAAAGAACCAATCTGCACTTCCGCATGCGATGTTGTAAATGTGAGGTTTCATTTTTATTACAGATTTCTAGAAAAAGATCTTTTTGCTTTCTTAATTATACTTTCCTTGGTTTACACTGCATCTTATACATTTTAAAGAAGGTTGCAAAGGAAACATCTGCCTATCACTTTAAGATTAAAGTGCTTTGGTTTTATCACATCCTCAACACTTTATTTGTTGACATCTGATTACTGGGAAAGTCTGACTGGGTAGGAGCCCATTTCAGCAGAGGTCTGAGGAGAAAAGCTCCAAAGTATTATAAAACATTTTAAAAACAATAATGCTATCATTCTTTAAAAATAATAGAAAATGCAAATACGGTTTAAATAATTATACCAAATTAGATGCAATATGAAACCATTGGTTAAGAATGGATACAAGTATAAGACAATGACTTAACAGTTAGAGAAATTCTAGCCAGTTTACAGACAAATTAAAGGTAAGTTAGTATAATACAATCAGGAACTGTAATACAAAATGAGAGAAAAGTAGACTTATGGTATATTTAGAGAGAAAGCTAGGGTAGAAAAACTGACAGAAGTAAGGAATTGAGTCAAGAAGGGAGAATAAGGAGATGTAAGGTATGAATAGGTGCGTGTTCACATTTATGGATATAGTTTAACCTGATCTTGAGCAAGAAGAGGGACAGCGTTTAGCTAGGAAGTCTTTCAGAATGGGAGAGAAGGTACTGACCTGATGCGTACATATAAAGAGTTCCAGGCCTTAGCAACATGATAAAAGTACAGACAATGCCCAGCAGATTTGATAGATTTGTGGACAGACAAGAGTTTTTGGTCACAGGGTTGTAATGACAAACTGGGAACGTAGTTGTGTAGAAAGTTATTTAGTGCTGGACAAGCAGAAGGATTCTGCATAATTTTATAGGTGGTAAAAAGCTATGTATATGTTAGTTGATGGGGTAGTTACTAAACAACCAGCGGCTACCAGGCAAAGGTGTAAAATAAAATTAAAAACTCCAAAACACCAAAAATATGATGGGGTAGTTAACCAATTTAGTCTTTCTAGTGCTATACAGAGGTGGGTTTTGAAAGGAGTATTTGATGCAAATTTAGCAACTTTGTTAAAGCATTGTTCAAGTTTTGATTTTTGATATTTGAAGGTGGGTAAGGATGGCAGCACCATAAAGAAGTGTGGGGAGGAGATAAGTACTGGGGAGTGTAGCTTTAGTTGTGTATTTCAGCAAGTTTTTGGCTCAATAAAGCATGCCTAGTTTTTGATGAGTTTTTCTTATGCAATTTTGTATACACGAGTTGAATTTAATATGATTATCCTTATATTCCCTAATAATTTTCTAGAAGTGATTTTATTTGTTGCATTATCAAGAGACAGCACTTAAATTTGTTTTTTTTTTTCATAGAAGGATTTAGGGAAAAAGTACTATTTTTTTTTAAGGGATGAGCAAGACTTGTGAGTTACAAAACCATGTTTCAGTTGCTGTTAAAGCTTCCTGAGTAATTTGTTGGAGGTGTGCCATGTTGTCCGCTATGCAAATGAGCATGGAGTCATTCTGTGTACTGTATTAGGGAGGCCTGCTGTATGGATGTGTTGAGGTTGTTGGTGAGATTGTTAAAGAGGAGGGGACCAAGGACAAAGCCTTGTGGTACATGAGCAGAGAAGTATGGAGAGAGAGTGGAGTGCCATTTTATTGACTGATACTTTAGCTTCTGAACAGTGTGCTGAGAGAGACCCACTGAGGACTTTTAAACTAGAAGTTTGCTGTGACAAACTGTGTCGAAGACTTTAGACAAGTCTAGAAATAAGGAGGAGACTAGTTTGTTATCTTTCACTTTACTGACAGTATCTATATAAGTTAGAAGTGCAGTGTTAGTACTACAGGAAGGATGGAAGTAATGTTGTATGGGGGATAGGAGTTCTTCCTGCAGGAGATTTGGAGAGGAAGAATAAGAATATGTCTAATGTTAGTAACATCTGCTGAATTTCCTCCTTTGTGCAGAGGGATAACATGTGACTTTTTCCAGACAGAACTAATGCTGGATTCCTGGACTGACCTATTTACAACACTTGTGAAAGGGTAAGTAATGCTATTGGCAGCTATTTTAAGGTACTCGTTTGGATGGTCATCAGCTGAAATACAGCATGGTTTGAGTTAATTTAAGAGTAGTTTTACACAGAAGTGGGGAACAGGTTTGAAGGTGAAAGTGCATGTGGTGATATGTGGCTGCTGGGCAGGGTTAGGATTAGATATTGGGGAATCCTTAGTTAAAAATACTATACTATCTATGAAATAAGAGTTGACTTGTACTGTGGTTTCAAGTGATGATTTATTGGGAGTGGGATTAGGGTTGAATTTATGGTTGGGATGCAAGATTTCTTTAATGGCTGTCCAGAATTTTTTAGGGTTGTATTAACTATTAATTTGAAAGTTATTATAGTATATTTTTTGTTTTCATTAATTTGCCTTTCTGTATGACTGCTAAGCATTCTGAAGTTTTCAAAATATTGTGGTGTTTTATCTTTGTCAATGTTTCTATGCTTTTTCTCTATGCCATATTGGCATTCTACTCTTTTTGGATAGCTAAACTAAGTCTCTTATTGGCTGAGCTTACTATATCCCAGGATGCACCACTACCAGTCCCCAGATCTAGTTTGTCTGCTTATATAGATGAAACAAGATAAAACAGTAGAACTCAAAACCGATCTCTTCAAGGCAGGGGAAGGAGGAGATGGATCCCAAACATCTGAAGTTATGGTGAGTACATAACTAAAAGATGTTATGTGATCCTATCCATTCTGAATGATGTAGCACCTGAATCCTGGGTGGCTCACTGGAAAACACTCCTGAGTACCGTGGAACCAAAAGATGCTCGTCCTTTAGATGCCACATCCAATTTATAGTGGAAATGACTTGGAATGAAAAGCTATAGAAGTATAGCTAGCTGGGTAGAATGAGAGCTTAGATGTTGTAAGTTGCTTATTCAAGAAGAATAGGCCTGAGCTATGCAATCTCTGATCCATTTTGAGATAGTGGCTTTTGTGATGGTTTGGCCCAATTTATTATCTGAGAAGGACACAAACAACTGGTCTGACTTGTTGCTGAGTCCTGTCTAAATAGAAGCGTAATTGCCTGTGAACATCCAATTTATGGAGAGTGTATTCTGCTTCATTGGAGAATTTTGGAAAGAAAACTGGTAGCTCTAGAGATTGTTGAAGACAGAAACTAGAACAGACCTTTGGGACAAAGGATGGATTAGGCCTAAGTGATACTCTATCCTTGTGGAAAATCAATTGCGTTGGTTTAATAGACAAGGCTTGAAGCTCTGAAACTCTTCTTGCAGAAGTAATAGCCACTAAGAATGCCGTTTTCCAAGACAGATATTTTAACTCATGTAGCAGCCGGTTCGAAAGGGGAGATGTTAATGTGAAGCACTAAATCAAGATCACGGAGGTGCAGGATGAAAAACTGGTGGTCTTAATAGACTCGCACCTTTAATGAACGTTTTGCATAGTCTGCTGCTCATCAAAGGAGGATCCGTGGATTCGTGGAATTTAGAGATAGCCGCTAGTTGGACTTTAATAGTTGAGACAGAAGATCCCTGATTAAACAGGGATGTTAAAATTTCAAAACCTCTGGGACAGGAGCAGTGATAGGGTCTAAGCCCTTGAGTTGAGCCCAGATAGCAAACCTCTTCCACTTACTGAGGTACAATTTGTTAGTGGTGGGTTTGTGGGCGAAGATAAAATGTGAACAACTTCGGATCTAGTGTGTGCCTTCTAACTAAGGTCGGAAGTGGAGGGCTGTCAATTTCAAGGATTGAAGGGACTGATGCCAATGTCCCGACTGAAGGATTAGCAAGTCCGAATCAGGTCTAAGGTCCACGATCGTCCACTGCATGCTTCTTCAGGTAAGGAAACCATATCTGACGAGGCCAGTATGGGGCAATCAGAATCATTAAAGACCCCAGTTGAGAAGCTTTTTGAATAACTTTGGGAAGAAGTGGAATTGGAGGAAAGGCATAAAGTAGCCCTGTTGGCCAAGGTTGTGCTAGAGCATCCATGGCTGGTACTTCTTGATGTGGGATCAAGGAGAGACCTTTGGCACTTGGCGTTTTGTGGAGTTGCAAATAGGTCCCCATCTCTTGAAAACCTGGGCTGCTACCAGCGTTTTAGAGACCATTCGTGAGGAGAGAGAATTGTCCTGCTTAATTTGTCCGCCAATACATTTGACTTTCCGGGATGTGGGTAGCTACAGCCCATTCCCACACTCTCATGGCCTCTCTGCAAAGGGGTACGATCTGGTCCCTCCTTGTTTGTTCAGATACCAGACCACCGACATGTTGTCTGTGTGGATGGCGATGATGCCCTGAGGAAGAAACTTGTGTAAGGCCTGTGGGGATAAGTACAGCCCTCATCTCCAACACGTTGATGTGGAGAAGAGCTTGCCTGGAAGCCAGGAGCCCTGAACTAGCCTGCCCAGACAATGCCCCCCACCCTATCTGGGAGGCATCTGTCGTCAGGGTAACCACTGGAGGGAGAACAAAGGGTTTCCTGATCCAAGTTGGATGTCTGAAGCCACCAGCGCAGGTCCCTTTGCATATTTCCGTAATCATGATGTGATGATTGAGGGAAGATCCTGAAAGGACCATTGAGTTGACAAGAGCCACTGAAGAATCCTCATGTGTAATCTTGCTAGAGGAACTAAAAGAACTGTGGCAGACATTGAGCCTAAAACCTGTAGAACCATCCTGGCTGGGGCTTTGGATCTCGAGATCAGAGCTTGAACTTGGCCCTGTAAAGTTGGATCCTTTCGGCAGGAAGAATCAATCTTGAGTCTATCTCTGCTCCTATAAACTTTATCGTTGAGAGGGCAGCAAGACAGACTTTGACCAATTGAATGTAATCCCAGAAACACCCAGGAGATGGTGGCTTTGAGGTTGTCCATTAGTAGATGCCTGGTGGTGGCAGTCAGGAGCCAGTCGTCGAGATAGGGAAACACTTGGAATCCAAGACTTCTCAGGTGAGTCACTACTGCCAAACACTTGGTGAACACCCTGGGGCTGTGGTGAGACCAAAGGCAAGCAAAATTGGTAATGACTGACTCCCAGGCTGGCCTGATGTATCGGTATGTGATAATAGGCGTCCTTGAGGTCTATGGAGCATCCAAACATCCTTCTCCAATAATGGGAGAATGGATTGTAACGTGACCATTGAATTTGGATTGGATTGGTTCAGTTTGCTGAGATCCAATATTGGCCTCAGGTCCCCTGTCTTTTGGCACTAAAAGAACCTGGAGTAATTTCCTGATCCGATCTGGTCTGTGGGGACCGGTTGGATGACTCCTTTCTAGCAGCTTTAAAGGGCTGCTATTTCCCTTTGACTGGGTGGTGGGTCCCGGCTTCTCTTGGCCGGTGGGGGTGAGTATGTGAATGGCATGGTGTAACCTCCGGCACCCATCTGTCCTGAGTGATTGACTCCCAGGCTTTTAGGTGCTTTAAAGCGACACCCGACTGGCTCGAGCAGCACAGCCGGGCAATCCCTCATGACGTGTGGGAGGCTGAAGAGCCACGAAAGGACTCGCGGTCTCCACCTCTGCCGCCTCTGGGACCTCTGCCTCTGGACGGGAATCTTCCTGCTGTTGGGAGAAAAGATTTGGAACCACATTTTCCCTCCTTAAAGGGAGTGGAATAACGGGCACCCAGATAAAGTTTTTCCCTCTTGCTCACAGCGGGTAAGGGTGTCTTTCACCTTGGGTCCAAACAATGAGGACCCATCAAAGGAGCGTCGGCGAAGGAAGATTTGAAGGCCAGCCAGGCTTGTCTCAGCCACGCCTGTGCCTGGCCGCATAGGAAATGAGCCTCATGGAAATGGGATAGCCAACTGAGAGCTAACCGACTGGGCTAGCTGGAGAGGAATCTGACAACTCCTTGACCAGATCCCTCTGAAGCCTGGTAAAATGTGCCAAATAATTCAGAGACCTTAAGGTGGCCGCTGATGTCAGGGTGGCGCTCCCATACCTGTCCATACTCCTAGACTCCTTATTAGGAGGATGGGCCCTCTGCCACATCCTGTTGTGTAGCAGATGCCACCACCATGGCATCTACAGCCACGCCTTTAGTAAGGAACTCCTTCGGGGAGCAGACAAAAATTTATTTGGACGAGAAGGGACTGGTTCCGGTATCTGGATGACAAACTAAATCCAGAAGCTAGACACCCAGGAGGCGGAGGGCTGAGCTCCAAAGGCCTTGAGGAGCACTAGAGGGGTTTGGATATCCAGCCTCGTTGTTTGAGGATCTCTAAGATGTCTGCAAATGAGACATCATCCGAGGGCGACAGGGACCCTCTGCATCATCCATATCAGTGTCTGATGTAATAGACTCGGGGAGTCCACGTGCTTCCTCTCGATCTCTTCCTTGGGGTTCCTCTGAAGACAACTCCGAAGAACCCTCAGGAGGAGGGAACCCCACTGGGGTAACCTCAGGCCTCGGGGCTCCGCTGGCTACAGACAGGGGACTGAGATGGCGAGGACTTGGCAAGGCACTCCTCATGGCCCTGAGCCTTCTCCGGAGCCGTCGGTCTCGGCCGAAGGCTGCAGCTGGCCGGGAGAGGCTGGAGCACCAGGCTCGGGTCACACCGTCAGCCTCCCCGAGAGAAAGTCAGCGCCCAAACTTCGACCCCGAAGGCGGGTTGGAGTGAGTCGGGCCGACCCTGAGATCTCCAGCACCTGCTCAAGCAGTCGGAGGAGGAATGGCAATGGGCTCCGAAGTGGGCCAACTGGCAAATTTTGGAAGACTGGGGACTGGAACAGTCTTTGGAGCACCCTGTCTATATCAGAATCCTCGAAGAAGAGAGGATTCAGGAGGCAGGAGAGGCCTCTCGGGTTCGCCCCAAAGAATGGGGACCTACTCAAGGGCTGGATCGATGAGTACCGGCTCGAGGTAATACAAACGGGACCATCGGTCACCAGCCAGAACCGGCCCCGAGGAAGGTGAGAATGTGGGGGCGACCTTTGTGGGCTCCGAGGCAGATGAGCGCGATGGCGGACCCGCCTCTCGATCCCCAGCCATCGGCTCGAAGCCAGAGGAAGTCTAAGGAGAGGCCTGCCTAGGTCTCTTGGCAGTCGGATCCGCCGGACTGGTCGGAACCAAGCCCTTTTCTTTTGGCTGGAGCAGGAGAGGATGCCAAGGCTTCTTCAAAGGAAGGTTTAATTAAGAATCAATTTATTTTTCCTCTCCTGGAGGACCCTTGAGGAAAAAGCGTGACACGCTGCATGACTCCTGCAAGTGCTTTGCCCTAGACAATATACACAAATGATCTGTGATAGACATTTGAAACCACATTAACATTATTTAAAGCCCGAAGGCCTAGGAGTTTGAGACATGATGTTAAACAATTCTAGTACTTTTGACAGGAAAGTAAACAACTATCAATTTACTGATGATAAATTTAAGCTCACAGTTATAGCTTAACACAAACACTTCCTGAAAATGACAGGGAACTCTAAACAACTAAGATTACTGAGACCCTGTGAAGTTTTAACAGGTTGACAGTCCGAAGGCCCTGGATGGAGGGCCGAAAACAAACTCAACCCAATCACACACAAAAATTTTCAATCCACAAAGAAGCGATAGCCGTTAAAACAGCTTTTGTGACCAAAAAACAGCAAAAACTGACAGAAAAGTTAGTTAATAAAAACTACTCAGCCCAGCCAGCTCGAGACCACGTCTTCGAGATCTGGGGACTGGTAGTGGTGCATCCTGGGATATAGTAAGCTCAGCCAATAAGAGACTTCGAGGGATCGGCTCCGAACCCATCATTCAGAATGTAGGCGAGATAGGATCACATAACATCTGCATTATTTGATTTTAGTGCCTTCCTATAGGAGGTGCAAGGCTATTCAGAAAATTTGTACTGAAGTCATTTACAGCATCATCTAAGGGGAGGATTTTCAGCAAGTTCCAGTTAATAGATGATGGAGTAGTAATGAACTTTTCTGGGTTAAACTTGGAAAGGTTGCATGTTGTTTTATAAATATGCTGTTTAAGTGGATATGTGAGATGATCACTGAGACAGTCAGATATTGTGCCTGTGGTAGTGTATTTGCTAGGGTCTGATAAAGGATCCAGTCCAATATAGCAACTCATCAAATTCCCCAGTGTGTGGGGCTACTAATTAGTTGTGTGAATCCAAATAAGTTCACACTACATTTAGGGGAGTTCAGTTCATGCCCAAGCAACTGACATTCACATCACCTAGTACTATTTTTCCTTGTGCAGTTGTTACAACTATCCAATATAGGATATCTTCCAGTACACATGTACTGTCACTAGGAGGGATGTAAAAGACAGTAATACATAGTTACTTTAATAGTTTAATTTCAGAAAGTAATAAGAAGCTGTGCTGAATTAAATTTTGGTATTAATTTGTTAAAAGGGGAATATTAAAAGCAATACCATCACATTTCCTCTTTATACAGTCATTACAGATGATATTATAGCCCTCAAGCCAAATTATAACAGAGAGCAATCAGTTTATAGCGAATACAAAATAATTAACAGAGCAGTACAAAGTTGAATTTTTTTTTTTGTTTCATTTCTTGATTGCAGAAACCTATCAGCCAGGAAGACCAAGTAACTGGCATATGCAGTATAAAAAAAGAAGTTATGTCTTACCATAACGTTCCATCTGTGTTGTTGATCTTCATTCATTCAATACTGATGGGTTATCGGTTCCATCCTTGGAACAGAGCCGGCCAAATATCAAGCTCGCGTCAGCCAAAAACTCTCGAGCCAAAGTCCTACCCAGAATGCTCTGCTCCCTGTTACCTCAGATCGAGTTTGCAAGTTGATAGACAAAGGTAGAGGTTACCTCTGGTCATAACAGACCTACAATAAAGGAGTATATGAGATCAACCAGGATCCTCCAGAGGAGGACAGAGAGTGGGAAGTAATGAATGAACGAAGATCAACAACACAGATGGAACTTTATGGTAAGACATAACTTCTTTATCTGATGTTGTTAATCTTCGTTCATTCCTTAAAGATGGGACAGAGTCCCCAGCTACCTGTATCCCTGGGTGGCCCTCTTGGAAGGACATTCCTGAGAACCATGGAGCCAAAAGAAGCTCTACCTCTAGAGGCCAAGTCCAATTTGTAATGAAGAATAAAGGTATGAGGTTTGGCCCAAGTTGCAGCTGAGCAAATATCATTGAAGGAAGCCTTAGCATGGAAAGCTGCTGAAGTTGCCATAGACCTTGTAGAATGTGCTTTGACTCTATGAGGCAAGGTGAGATGGTTTTTGCTGTAGATAAAGGTAATACAATTTCTCGGCCATGAAGCCAATGTAACTTTTGATAAAGGATGACCTCGTCTAGGTCCAGAAAAAGCCAGAAAAAGTTGGTCTGATTTACGGGTAGATTTTGTTCTGTCCAGATAAAACCGTATTTGCCTATGAACATCCAAGGAGTGCAGACAATACTCTCCCTTGTTAGAATGGTTAGGAAAGAACACTGGAAGGTAAACAGACTGGTTGATAGACCAAAATCACAACACCAGCTCTTCAGCTCGAAAAAAATGTAGGTAAGAACCCAAGTGTAGAATACGACAACAGCCAGTTCACCAAACACGATTTATTTGCTGTACACCACTTTTGGTAAAAGAGAAGAATTAGTTCTCAGTGGTACCCTATCCTTATGGAAGATAACATAGGGAGGTTTGATGCATAAGGCTTGAAGTTCTGACAAGCGTCTGGCTGATGTGATTGCAATCAGAAACAAAGTTTTCCAAGAGAGCATTTTACATCACATGAAGATGCAGGTTCAAAGGGGGGAGCTGTTAGAGCTTGCAGAACCAATGCCAAATACCAGAGTTGTACCGGTTCTCTAAAGGGAGGTTTTAAGTGGATAACCCCCTTCAAGAAAGTTTTACAGAGTACATGTGACATAAGCGAAGAATCCTGAAAACCAATGTGGAAATTTGAAATGGCAGCTAAATGCACACGAATGTTAGAAGCAGACACCCCAGAGTGGAAAAGATGTGATAAGGGATCCAAAACCACTGAAACCGGGGCTGACAAGGGGTCTAATTGTTTATTTGCTGCCCATAGAGAAAACCTTTTCCATTTATTGAGACAGATTAGTCTGTTGGACGATTTATGAGATGCAATAAGAATATTGCGCACAGGGGATGAGAGGTTTTCCTGCCTGGCAATCATTGGAAGTGGAGAAATAAAAACGGTCACTTTCAGGGTTGCTAGGATTGGGGTGAGTCAGACCCTGCGGATGGGAGATCAATGTTGAGGATGTATTGAGGATCCACAGTTGATCTAGCAGGTGAGGGAGGGAACCAGACTTGTTGAAGCCAACATGGAGCAATGAGGATCACTTTGCTTTTCAAATGTCGTGCTTTCTTCAGAAATTGGGAGATGAGGGGAAGAGGAAGATAAGCATAAAGTGGACCCGAGGGCCAAGTCTGGACTACAGCGTCTCTCTGTGACTGTCCCTGAGGGGGGATCAGGGCAAAATAGTTGCTGCACTTGTAGTTGGTTGGGGAGGCGAATAGGCTGCAGCAAGGCTGGCCCCAGCGGTTGAAGATTCTTGCCACTATCATAGGGTTGACAGACCACTCGTGAGGTCGCAGAATGCACCTGCTCAATTTGTCCGCTATCATGGTGGAGCTCCCGGGAATGTGTGTTGCAATTAGAAAGCAGTTGAAAGCTATCACCCACTTCCGTATTCTCAAGGCATCTTGGCATAACGGGTAAGATCTGATGCCCCCTTGCTTGCTGATTTACCAGACCACTGACATGTTGTCTGATTGGATCACAATCGTCCCTGATGGAAGGATGGAATGAAATGCTTGCAATGCTAGTAGCACTGCCCTCAGTTCCAGGACATTGATATGCAAAAGGGCCTCTGTCTCCAACCAGGTGCCTTGGACCGAGTTTCCCTGATTTAGCCTCCCACCCACCCCATCAGAAAGGCATCCATAGCTACCGTGGCTTTCGGTTGATGGGGGCTGAAGGGGCGAGACCATTGTTGGGAATTTCAAAACATCCACCAGAGTAAATCTTGCTTGCATCTCTGACTTACACTTATCTGAAAAGACAAAGGACGTTGTAGAGGGTATCACTGAGTGAGAAGTAACCAGTGAAGGAACCTCATGTGGAATCTGGCTAGAGGAACAATGGTGATCGAGGCTGCCATTGACCCCAAAAGCTGCAGTATAGATTGAGTGGGAGATTTGTGGTGACAGAGCAGCGGCTGAACCTGTTGCCTTTTTTTTTAAGCCAGTGGTTCGGAAGGTGTAGTGCAGGGCTTCTTCCAGTAGACACTTGATGGGGGCGGTGAGGAGCCAGTTGTCTAGATATGGAAAAGCCTGGAATCCTTAAAGTTGCAAGCGAGTAATAACCACCGCCATGCATTTTGTGAACACTCTTGGGGCTGTAGACAGACTGAAGGGCAGAGCTCGAAACTGGTAGTGACTGGTTCCTATGTGGAAGCTGAGGTATCTTCTTGAGTGTTTGTCCATTTTTATGTAGTAATACGCATCTTGAAGATCAACAGAGCACATCCAATCATCTTCTTCCAGGAGAGGAAGGATAGACTGAACCATGACCATCTGGAATTTCTCTGTTTTTACAAATTTGTTCAGTGTGCTGAGATCCATAATTGGTCTCCAGTCCCCTGTCTTTTTTGACACTAAAAAGAACTTTGAGTAAAAAACGGATCCTATCTGGTCTAGGGGGACTGTCTGGATGACTTGTTTTTGTAGCAGCTTTTGGATTTTGCATGCTGCTGCTATCCTTTGACTGGATGGAATGTCGGGTAATACTCTGGATGAGATTGGACAAAGATGGAAGGGGATGCAATAGCCTCTGGATATTATTTGTTGTACCCAAGAGTCGGTGGTTATATTTAGTCAGGCAGCGGGGTACAAGGAAAAATGACCCCCAACTGCTTCCAGAGGTGAGCAGTCAGGCAACACTTCAGGCAGCGCTGATAGGGTTGGTCAGAGAAAGAATCTCTGGAACCCTGGTTTTGCAGACCTTCTCTGCCCCGAAAGGGGCGTCTTCCATTGGAGTTTCCCCCTCTGCCTCTGGGAAGAACTTGGCACGTGCATCACGAAAAGAGCCCTGTGATTCCCTGTGCCACATCTTCCCCTTCCTCTGATTTCTGGAGTAGAATCGTTGAGGAGTGGAGTGTCTGACACCAACGGCAGACAGGGTCTTGCCATCTTGTTCGCACTTTGTCCCTAAAGTGAAAGATACGTTGGCAAACAAGGAAGTGGCCTCAATGTGGGCATTCATGAAGGAAGCCTTAAAGGAGTCTGCAAAGTCGCAAAGGTGCATCCAGGCATGTCGTCTGGTGACTATATCTGCGCCTGCCGATCTAGCCGCTCCTTCCATTGCATGAGAAGTAAGACGCATGGAAGAATTGGAAATGGACTCTAGGGTGACTATCTGAGAAGCCACTTTGTCATGAACCTCGTCAGAAACAGCTCCTGTCAAGGTTTTAGAGAGCTGGATGATAAGATCCCTCTGAAGCTTGGTAAAGTGTGCCAAATAGTTCAAAGACCTGACAGCGAAGGTCGATGAAGCAAACACACACTCCTCTAGTCTGTCTATTGCCCAGGACTCCTTGATGGGCAAATGGACAGTTTGGCTCTCTTCTGCCAAATCCTTCTTAGCTGCTGCTGCCACCATCATGGCATCTACTGAAAGACCTCATGACCAATGGGGATTCTCAGCTGGGGGGCAAAAAGATTTTATCAAGCCTCCATGGAATTGCTTCCAGGGTGTCAGGAGCCTTCCATGCGTGCTGGACAATAAGCTGAATGAGCTCATCAGCCTGCTGGGTAACCCAGGAGGTAGGGGGCCGGGCACGAAATGCCTGCAGCAATACAGATTCCTCAGAGGAAGGATTAGAGGACTTCCAGTCACCCCTCTGTCTAAGGATCTCAAGGATGTCACCAAAGGACACCTCATCACAGGGTGACCATGGGGACACTTCCCCGTCATCAAAGTCCGTATCTTCAGTCAACGACTCCTCAGTGGAGTCCATGTGCTTCCTCTTGCACGATGCTTTGCGGGGTACATCCTCAGTGGGAGGTTCTGGGGAAGACTGCAAAGAGAGGGCTCTCCTGATGAGGAGAAACCTGAGGCCTTTGTGCCCGCTGTCCAGCGGTTGTGGCTTGTGAGAGTTGCGGCACAGAGGGGGGAGAGGACTCCGACATGTGGGGTTTGCCAGCAGAGGCAAGCGCCCTCTCCATGGCCTGGAAGGCCGGCACACCCAAGGAGGGATGGGAGCCCGGAACAGAGAACGACAACCTTGGAACTGGGGTCACACCCCGCCCAAACAAACTGACCCCCAGACCAAGAGTCTCAAGAGGACTGTGAAGTGTGAGAGAGGGAGGATTCCTGGAGGGTGCCATAGAAAAAAATCGGCGTGGAACCAAGAATACCCTCTCCCACAGCACAGCCACTTGCCTGAGAACTGCCCGATGCCCAGTGCACTGAGGACCACAAGGACGACTCTGGTTCCAAAGTGAGATCCACTATTGGAGTCGGAGGAAGGGAAGCTGCTGTCGGAGTAATGGGCTTCGATACTTAGGTAGAAGTCGAAGAAGGAGTTTGAGGAAGATGTACATTCACCTGAGGGAGGGAATGTGGACTTCAACGGGTGAGAGAGACCTCTGACTACAAGCAACTGGTCAACAACCTGCAACACATCTTGCTCAGAGTGTCTCCTGGTCGAACTCCTAGAAAGACCTGAGGGCGATTCTGGCCTGTCTAGAAAAGGACTATATTGGCTACCAATGAAGGGATCCAAGGAAGGAGAGTACTTGGTCCTTGTTAATTCGAGAGATGCAGAGCCTGGAACTGACGACGTCTGCACCATCAGTTCCATAGAAGTTGAACATGTCTGCACCATAAACGCAAGTGTCTGCACCAATGGGTACGATGCTGTGGATGAAAGTGTCTGCACAGGTTACAAAGACAGTGTCGAAATGGACTACACTGAAGAACATGTCGGTGCCAAAATGTCTGCACTGTAGAGGACAGTAAAGTCCTACTCGGAGCCGAAGGGGATTGTACCTGCATGGACAGTGCTGGTAAGGGCTGCGACGGAACTGTTGGAGCCATAATTGTCTGCACAGGGAACTCCGGTGCCAGTGTCGATAAGGACATGGCTGGAGGCAGAATTAGTTGAGGCAGTGCAGAGCCTGGAGCCGACAAGGTTATAGGTGATAGCACCGAAGTAGTAATCAATTTCACTTTCTTATGAGTCGACTCCCTGCGATCTCCAGAGGGAGATGAAGGGAGCAACCTCGATGAGGAAGAGGAAGAACGCCTCTTACGGTGTTTAGCTGGAGGGGGTGACCCCTCCGACCCAGAAATAGCCTCACAGAAAGAATATTTGAGAAGACCCTTCAAAATTAATTTGTTCTTTCTCTTGTTAAGAGTCCTGATCGAAAAATTTCTACAAATCCCACACAGGGGATCCACAGTAAGGTGGGGGCATTCAGACAATAGACACATAAGTCATGGCCATCGGAAAGGGGTAACTTACGGCCGCAATCCTTACACAGCTTAAAACCAAAGCTACTTTTCTTATCTGACATAATGATGTGGAGAAGAACAGTACCAAAAAGAAAAGGAAAGGCTACCCAAAATGGTAAGAAGCAAGAAGAAGAAGGATTACCAACGATGGTAATGAAGAATTACCTCAAAGGTAAGAAAAGGGTACTAAAGAGAAATAGACTAAAGGGAGAGAGTCTTAAGGATATCATAGGGTAGGAGAATAATACCAGAAAATGTTTGAGAAACTTTAAAGTAGAAACGATATATATAACTTTCAAAAAATTAGAAATAGCTGAAGACAGTGGCTTGACATGGCTGTAGAGCAACGTGGCAAACAAGATCTGAGGTAACAGGGAGCAGAGCATTCTGGGTAGGACCTTGGCTCGAGAGTTTTTGGCTGACGTGAGCTTGATATTTGGCTGGCTCAGTTCCGAGGATGGAACCGATAACCCATCAGAATGGAATGAATGAAGATTAACAACATCAGATCTACTGGTCAAGAGAAAGGACAGTTGTCAATTTTGTAAGTGGCCTTAGAGCGCAAGGACTACTCTTTTGGGGAGATTGTTAAAGCCAAATTTCAACACAGGTAGGTGTTTGACTAGTCGAAGTTAATACACAGTAAGGTTCTTCAAGTTAAATTTGCTTGATTAAAAAGTCACAACCAGTAATAATGTGGTGAACAAGAACATTCAGACATTTTACTATAACTTCAGCCTTCTCTACCGTGCTTCTTACAGCAGGAAAAAGGAAATAAAAGTAAACAGATGAAAAATCAAAAAAAATTTACCTGGCAAGAAATATGTGCTATTAAGATTCTTAAGATAATAAAAATTAGAATTTATAGACTGAAGGAGAATTTAACAAAATAATCCAAAATATTTAATATATTGCAGTCAAGCCAGATTACAGCAGTGAGATTTCCATGACCTGACAATTAACACTGGAAAGATAGTAGTGCTGCCACTGGGTTGATTGTATTGCTGGAGTAAATCAAGTGCATCAAATATTTGTTAAATGAGTATGAATTCTGATAAAAATGGGCTATTTTTAGTCAGGATGCAGGCCAAAGGTAACCAATACAAAAAAATGTTACTAGGAAAAGATTCACTACTCATTAGATTTGAAAGAAAAAGAAGTTATGTACTCACCATAACGTTCCATCTGAGTAGTCACACTTCATTTTTTACAACTTGTGGGTATTTGGATCCATATCGAATCTGAGACAGCAACCTTTTCAAGCATCTGCTCCAAACTCCTCCCCTTATCCATAATCCCTCACATCTCCTACCTTCCCTCAGATCGAGTTTGCCACTATCCAAACTATCAGCAACTCAATAATATCGCTAACCTAGAACAGGTTCAGGGGAAGGAGGGCAGGACGGTTGCTGAAAATGAAGTATAACTACTCAGATGGAACGTTATGGTGAGTACATAACTTCTTTATCTGAAGTAGTTAATTTATCTGCAACCTGTGAGACAGAGTCCCCAGCTACCAAAACTCCTGGGAGGCCCTCGTGGAAGGATATTCCTGAGCACCACAGAGCCAAAGGATGCTCTCCCTCTAGAGATCAAATCCAACTTATAATGAGAAATGAATGTATGTGACCTTGCCCAGGTCGCTGCTGCACAGATATCATCCAGTGAAACCCTAGACCAAAAAGCAGAAGAAGTCGCCCATGGATCTGGTAGAATTAGCTTTAAAAGGACCAGGCAGGAGACCTTTGCCCTTATAGACTTGCAGTATACATTGTGTAATCCATCTAGCTAAGGAGACCTTGGATATGGCTTTGCCCAAAAAGGGTCTAGAAAAGGACACGAATAACTGGTCAGACTTACGAAAGGGTTTAGTTCTGTGTAAATAGAAACAAAGCTGTGTATAAACATCTAGCAAATGCAGTTTATATTCACCCTTGTTCTGAAAATTTGGAAAGAAGACAGGCAGGTTAATCGTCTGATTAATGTTTGATTCAGAAGCAATTTTCGGTAAGAAGGTAGGGTTCATGCGGAGCGAGACCCTGTCTTTATGAAAGATCAAGTAAGGGGGCATGGCAGACAAAGCTTGAATCTTAGAAACTCTCCTGGCCGAAGTAATGGCCACTAGAAAAGCTGTCTTTCAGGATAAGAACTTCAAATCTAAGGATGCTGCAGGTTCAAAGGGAGGAGCAACTAACACCTGCAGAACTAGGGTAAGGTCCCAAGGAGGGACTGAGTCCTTAACCAGAGGGCGTAAAAGAAAGGTGCCTTTCAGAAAAGCTTTAATCAGTCTCAAAGAGGCCAGAGCATTAATATTTTCGCCGACATGAAAATTAGAGATGGCTGCCAGTTGCACTTTTACCGTGGAGGAATTAGCCCCTTGTTGGAAAATACTGGTCAAAAACTCCAACACTGCAGAAACCGGGGCTGTAAAGGAATCTAGGTTTCTCTGAGAAGCCCAAATAGAGAAATGTTTCCATTTGCTGCGGTAAATCTTCCTAGTGGAAGCCTTGTGGGATGCCACCAGAATACTCTTTACTGAAGATGACAGACAAGGAGTCCTAGCAATCAGGGGAACTGGAGCAACCAGACCATCAGCATGAGGCTGTCCAGGTCGGGCGGACAGGTGCCCGAGAAATGAGAGATGAGATCCAAGCAAGGATCCAGAATCCAAGGAGGAGTAAGAACATGAGACCAGAGGAAGGGGAACCACACCTGACGAGGCCAGAATGGGGCAATGAGGATCACTTTGCACCCCAGTCGGCAAGCTTTCTGAAGAAACTTTGGAATGAGAGGTAACGGGGGATAAGCATACAGTAACCCAGGAGGCCAAGCATGGATGAGAGAGTCTCTGGGGGAGTCACCTGGTGACCGGATCAAAGCAAAGAACTCGCTACACTTCACGTTGGAAGGAGATGCGAAGAGATCGCAGTAAGGCTGACCCTATTCAAGGAAGATCTCCTCCGCTATCGATTGTTTCAGAGACCACTCATGAATAGCCCGACTCAATCTGTCCGCTAAAATGTTGGAGCGTTCTGGGATGTGCATTGTAATCAGAAACCAACTGGTGGAGATCGCCCACTCCCACACTCTCATAGCCTCATGACAGAGAGGGTAAGTTCTGGTTCCCCACTGTTTGTTGATGTACCAGACAACAGACATGTTGTCTGAGTGAACTGTAATCGTCCCTGGGGGAAGAACAGCGTGAAAGGCTTGCAACGCTAAAACCAATGCCCTCATCTCCAGAACACTGATATGCAATCTGGTCTCAGTCTGGGACCACGTGCCTTGGACCATCTTCCCCAAATAGTGCCCCCCCCCACCCGAGCTGGGAGATGTCTGTGGTCACTGCGGCTTGGGCTGTGGGTGCTACAAAGGGTCGCCCTGCCAAGATTTATGGTGATTGGAGCCATCAGAGGAGAGATGCCTTGCAGGCTTTGCTGATTCGAATTGGATAGTCTATGGGAAGGTCTAGCCAAGACCACCGTACTGCAAGGGTCCACTGAAGCACCCGCATGTGAAGGTGCACACAGGGAAGGATCGAGATTGCTGCGACCATGGAGTCTAGGGCTAAGGATCGCTAATACAAGGGCCCGTCTGGAGCCTGTCTTGAGTTAGAAAGACTTTCAATTGGAGGGTGTCCAGCCATGCCCCTATAAATTCCAAGATCTGTACCAGGTACAAGAGGGACTTGGAGACATTGATGGTAATCTCTAGGTTGACTGCAAGATGCAGGAAGGAGTCTCTAGCCATGCAAAGAAGATACTTGGTGGCAGCAGCGAGGAGCCAGTCGTCTAGGTAAGGAAACACCTGAATTCCCTGAAGCCTCAGGTGAGCAGCTACGACTGCCATAACCTTGGTAAACACCCTGGGGGCTGTGGTGAGAACGAAGGGTAGGGCTCTGAATTGGAAATGATTGGTTCCCAGTCGGAAGCGAAGGAATCTCCTGGAGCTTCTGTGAATTTTGATATGGTAGTAAGCATCCTGGAGATCTATCGAGCACACCCAGTCCCAATCTCGGAGATAAGGTAGAATGGACTGCAGGGTGATCATCCGGAATTTCTGCTTGGCTACATTCAGGTTCAGGGTTGACAGGTCCAATATGGGCCTGAGGTCCCCCGTCTTTTTTGGCACTAAAAAGAACCTGGAGTAAACGCCTAATCCGGACTGATCTGGGGGGACCAGTTCGATGGCTTGTTTGTGAAGCAGCTTTGAAATCTCTTGTGCTGCTGCCTCCCTTTGAGTAGGTGGAACATCCGGGAGGTTCTTTGGTTGGACAGGATGGGTAATGAACAGGATGGAGTAGTCTCTGGATATTATGTGAAGCACCCAACAGTCTGCCATAATGGACTCCCAAGCTGTTAGGTGCAATGATAATCTTCCCCTGACTGTCTCCAGAGTACGACAGTCAGGCAACCCCTCAGGGCTGCTGTGTGGGTCTGTCCAAAAAGGTCTCCCTAGACCCAAAATTCCTCACCCCCCCTGCCTCTGGGGCGGCATCTGTCTTGTCCCCCTCTGCCTCTAGGGGACGAGTTGTCCTGAGAGTCCAGGGAAAACTGTGATTTTCGGAACCACATCTTCTTTTGCCCTCTCAGATACCTAGAAAAGGATCTTTGAGGGCTAGAGAAGCAGACTCAGATGGCAGACAGAGTCTTCCCATCCTTCTTGCTCTGGACCAGAGTGTCATGTACTGTCTTCCCAAACAGGGAAGAACCATCGAAGGGAGCATTTGTGAATGACGCCTTAAAGGGGTCCGTGAATTGACACAGTCTGAGCCAAGCATGTCGCCTCATAGCTACTCCAGTCCCAGCCGCCCTAGCCGGTCCTTCCATTGCATGGGAAAGAAGATGCATGGACATGTTCGATACAGATTTGAGAGTCAACATTTTCGCAGAGAATAATCACTTGTCCTTCGGCGACAAAGACTCTGGGGCTGACACAGCGAACTCTGTGACTAGGTCTCGCTGAAGTCATATGATGTGTGCCAAATAATTCAGCGCTCGAATGGAAAACGTCTCTTAAGAAAATACTCACTTCCCATAGCAATCCACCACCCTAGATTCCTTGTCCGGAGGGTGGACTGAGGAACTTTCCTGTGCCAGCTCCCTCTTGGTGGCAGCTGCAACCACCATAGCATCCACCAGGGATCCCTTGTACCAGGCCTGTCTGTCTGAGGGAGGAGAGAGGATCCTGTCCGGGCATTTTGATATTGGGTCTATGGTGTCAGGCTCCTTCCATGGCCCCGTGGTAATAAGATCCACTAAGGGATCCGCAGGAGGGGACATCCAGGATGTAGGTGGGCCTGTGCCAAAGGCCTCCAGGAATACTGACTCATCCGTAGAGGGTTTTGGGGCTGACCAACCTCCCTTCTGGTGGAGGATCTCCATGATGTCTCCAAAGGAGACATCCTTGGGAGGTGACCTGGGGGAACCCTCTCCTTCATTTAAGTCAGTATCTTCTGTCAGGGACTCGGGGGAATCCAGGTGCCTCCTTTTACATGTGTGCTTACGGGGACCCTCTTATGTGGGACTCTCTGAAGAGGGCTCGTGAGTCATGGGGGGGGGGTTCTCTAGCATGGGTTGTCCCTGGGACAACCTGAAGGGAGTCATGACCAAATCCACGGGAGCCTGGGCAGAGTCCAAGGAAATAGGTTGGGGTCTCGATCCTTGGGACAGAACCCTCTTCACCATGTCGATGGAGAGCGTACCTCCTTAGCAACCAACAAGGAGGATGCTCTCCCGGCTCCATCGTGAGGATTGGGGTTGAGGCAGAGGTAGCTGGGGTTCCGAAGGAACGGCTCTGATCTGACAATGTCGGAGCCGAAGACACCTCCATCCCCTCGGATCCTACTCCTCATTCTCGGCCCATAGAGTTGCTCGGATCCAAACAAGTCTGGATCCGAGGAACTCAAGGTAATCGCTGGCATTGAGTTTGGAGGAACCGTCAGTGCTGAACCCCCAGCTCCTCGGATCCATAAACTCTGAAATCACAGGCTGGATTAGGGAAGGAGAAACTGGATGAAAGAAGAGCATGGAGGTCCCCTCTCCAGCTGGAGAGGGGCCTGGCAAGACTCCCATTTGGATTTGGGTCTGAATGAATCTCATCATCATTCTGTCCATATCTAACTCCGACAGACTCAGAGTCGAGCGTGAGGAGGCAACCGACTCGGATCTGGCTGGACGGTGCAATGACCTCGATGAAGGCCTCGGGTCCAAGGGCTCCGTCGGCTCCGGGGAGAACTTCAGGCAGTGGAGCCGAGGAGATGTAGTCCTAGTCACTTTGGAAGGCGGGCTTGGGAAGTGCTCCCGCTCTGGAGACCACTTGTGGTGCCTATCCCCTCTCTTCTCTTTGTCCTTCTTTTCCTTTCCTTTAGTCCCCCCTTCAACAGGCCTAGTGGGAGGTTGAGTCCCAGCCTGAGGGGGGGGGGGTTGATCAGTTATTGGAAGAGTCGAGGTCGCCGTGTCTAAAGCAGAAACTGGCAGAAGGCCCTTAGCCACCAGCTTTGCCTTCCTTTCTTTTAGGGCCCGCACACACACTACACTGTAAAGAAAGATGGGGAACACCCAGACAAATAACACACAGAGTGTGGCCATCAGCCAGTGAAAGCTTATGGCATTTTTTAAAAGTAGGTTTTGGCTGCTCAGCCATACTATAAACCCACTCAGCCAAAACTTAACCCAACACTACAACACACACACTAAAGATAGGAAGGCCTATTATACTACATTACCACAACTTTAACTTTTTTTTTTTTTTTACACAAAAAAAATGACGAACATTTTTTTTTTTTTACAAAAAAAAATGTCGAATAGCAAAGGGGAGGATAAGGTTAAACCAACGACCACACACACTCACTAAAAGCACAAGAAAACTACTTACTTACTACACCCAACTTGGAGCTAAAGAGATCACAATGCTTTTGCATGAAGCAGCAAACGAGATCTGGGGGAAGGTAGGATATGTGAGGGATTGTGGGTAAGGAGAGGAGCTTGGAGCAGATGCTTGAAAAAGTTGCAGGCTCGGATCCGATATAGATCCGAATACCCACAAGTTGCAGATAAATGAAGTTAACTACTTCAGATATAGGGTTGTAAGCTGTCTTTCAAGAGTCAGGAGCTCTGACATCACAAGGGCCCTAAAGACCTTTCTCCTGACAAATGAGTATGATATGGTGGTGGTCCATGTGGAAGTGAATAATAATTTGGAGTACAAAAGCCTGAGGAATATGCAGACAGAGATATTTGGAACTGTCCATGCATGTGAAAAATGCAGGCAAGCCACTTGTCCTGAGAAGAATAATTTTCCCTCCAAGAACAATGCTTAGGTGCAAAATAAAGATAACTGGCTTCAACAATTGCTTAAATAGCAGGTGTCATCCCAGAGGGATCCTGTCTGTTTTAGCATGAGACAATCCAAATTACACAAAAGATGGCCTGCACTTCTTAATCCAAGGCTTATGTATACTGGCTAAAGCATTTGCTGCCAAGCCTAGCTAATGGACATTCCAATGTAACAAACATATCAAACCCAGGATCATATCAAGGTGGCTCTGCTCAATGCTAGAAGTCACAACAAAAAATACCTGAGCTTAAGACTCTTCTTCAATATTTGTGTAATTACTGAGGTGGTCCCACTTTGGCCCAGTGGACCATCCCGGTAAACAAATGTAAATAAATAAATAAAATAATTTAAAAAATCAATTCCTCCATAACTGGGTTTTGTGCCTACCACTAATTAAAGCCCAATGGCAACTAGTATGACCCTTAACAGATATGGAAACCCCACATCATTTCCAGGTACATTCCCAGAGACTCTTAGAACTCTAGATCACCCTAAATAAGAGAAACTATCAGCTTGTCACATGTTACAGAACACCCTCTCTGCCCCCTGACAATCATGTAAGAATTTTAAATGTACTTGATGGGCTCCCTATAAATAAGACCCAAACTATACTGGGAGACTTGAATTACCCCTTCAATAAACTGCAACACCTATACCACCAATGCAGTGTATATCCAAAAGTGAGGTTATTCAATTTAATAAACAAAACCTTCCTTGATAAGACAGTTAAACATACTACAGGACATAATATTCTCAATCTGGTCCTTACAAATATAACCTCTTCATGCACTGTTCTCATTGTATCTGCTTCCCCAGTTAAGGCAGACTATAAAGTAGTAACTTTGACCTTCAGAATCTCCAAAGCCCCTGCATCCAAAATCTTGGAAGTTCAAGGATTTCAAATGTACTACCCTCATCAAACTCTATGACAAGATAATATTTTAGTTGGAATATAAATACATGCCAGTGTAATCCTCCTTCCCTGCCAATAACCCTGTATTACCACAAATCTACCCACTAGTGTTTTTCTTTTCTTCTATCACTGCTGGAGTCCTCTTCTGCAATCACATTATTATCAGCACTCTTTTCCTTTGTCCTTAATTCTCTGCTGAATATTCATCCTTTCTATGCCAAGTTCACATGTTCATAGGTGTTTACTAGGCTAACGATCACAAGGGCCTTTTTAAGCCTAGCAATGCATCTCAAATCTATGACACGTTCTGATACCCTTGATAAGTGTAAGCATGGGCCTGGGAGATGAACCATTTACAGGTTACCTGTTTGCATCAGGGACGTAGGTGCCAAACCAGGGATGTCATTCTTCTTTAAACAGCAGTTCCTTATCTATTATGTAGGCTCAGCCCGTTTCTATACCTGTGTTGCATGGGACCTTGGTAAGTGAGTAAACCCGATCCAAAATAAATGCTGTTTCTTCAGCTCTCTATTGAAATGTCCGCACTGAAAATGCAGTGTCAACATGCCAAAAAAAAAAAA